>NC_136625.1:31016612-31235998 GCF_933228915.1 Telmatherina bonti | reverse complement strand
GTATATATATGTATGTATATATGTATGTATATATATGTATATATGTATGTATATATATATATATATATATATATATGTATATATATATATTATATATGTATGTATATGTATGTATATGTATGTATATATGTATGTATATGTATGTATATATGTATGTATATGTATGTTCATATATATATATATATATATGTATATATATGTATGTATATGTATACATATACATATGTATGTATATATATATGTATGTATGTATGTATGTATGTATATACGTGTGTATGTACATATTTACATATGTATGTATAGGTATATACATATATTTTTCTTCATTTTTTTTTCATTTGTTCGAAATAACTTAAACAAAAATAAAAATAAATAAACCTGAGATCATTGTGTTCTTTATCGATGATTTTCTCCCTTCCCTCGGGGCGAGTTTATTAAGAAGACGCCGCTTCCCTTATCATTAATCTGCCAGGTGGTGTACATTGTTGAGAAGAAGCATTCCCGTGCTGTCACTGGCTTCCTGAAGTTCCTGCCAGACAAACCCTTTGCCATGTTCTCCCCTGTGGACCACCGGGTGCCACGGATAAATATTCCCCTGTCAGACTGCCCTCATGACTTCAGTTCCCGCGCCGGTGATTACACCAACACCTTGTTCATCTGCCGCATCACCGACTGGGCCATTGACAGCAACTTTGCAGAAGGGTAAGGACTGAATCCTGAGAGGGAACTTCTCTTTTTGGTCTGACGCCTGTGCTGAACCTTGTGACGTTCTCCCTCAGTCGACTGGCTAAGACGCTGGGCCAAGCTGGAGAGATCGAGCCAGAGACGGAGGGCATCCTGACGGAGTACGACGTTGATTTTTCCGACTTCTCAGATGAGGTGTTGGACTGTCTTCCTAAGAAGCTGCCCTGGACCATTCCACCAGAGGAGATGAAGAAGAGGAGGGATCTCAGGTAGGACTTTAGGTCTGGACCACTTACTGCTTCCTGTTCTATGTACCACACAGCATAGAAAATATCTCTTCGTGCTCTTTAGGAACGAGTGCATCTTCACAATTGATCCTGCCACTGCCAGAGATCTGGACGATGCCCTGTCCTGTAAACAGCTTCCAGATGGTAAGCAGCTACACTGCCCTCACTTTAAAGTGCGGGCCAATAATTTACATTAAATACATGGTATGGAGATGCATCAACAAGCTGTTGTGCATGTTTGCACATGGTCATCAGGGCGTGCAGGCTCAGAGGTTTAAAAAGTGGAAAAAACATTTTTCCACTTTGTGCCATCTGTACAGAACGAGACAAATGAAATGTCTCCTCTTCCAGTTATAGCTAAAAGTGAAGCCTTTGTCCTCCTGAGGCCTGCATGACAAAGTCTGATTAACACACACACCAGTACCTGTTAACTGGGTTGACTTACAGACATTCAGGATTCTGATAAGTGGTCCGACCAATCACAGACAAGCAGGAACCCTGCATAGCAACAACTTCACTATGAAGGAGCAAATTGTTCTTCAGAAATATGAAGAATCTAAACGCATCATGCAGGCTAAGAGCAACACTGTTGCTACAACAGCTGGGAAGAATTGCTGGCAGAAAGTCACAAACTGTAAATGTGTAAATTTGTGACCTTTCCTAAAATGTATTTAACAGACAAAACAAACAGACATCTCTCTGATCACTCAACTTCTCTTCATAACGGTACAGATGTTTCACACAGATGTTCCTTTTCTTCATATTCTTTTTGAGGCTCAGCAACATGCAGGTGTGTGTTTTGTGTTGTAGGATAAATTCCTCACCATGATGGCAGGAGTTGCAGTTCCACCATGTTTGACCTTATTATTAACTCATTTTATCATCAGCTAAACGAAGAAAAAAAAAGACGTACTTCAAGTCGGTCAGTGACAAGGCTTTAATTCTGCATCACAATGATGCGTCTATCCCGAAACTCCTCTCACAGCGTTGTCAGGTTGGGCAGCCATTTTCCAATAGAACTGATTGTTCAGCAGGTGGTGTTTTATACTCGTCCGCTTGTCCAGAACAGAACATAACCTGCTCTGAAAACCCTGAAGTTACCCCTATAAGAGAAAATCCAGCTTCCTCATGCAGGCCTCTGGACTCCTTGAATTGTCAGTAAGCAGTTTTTTACTGGTGTTTTCACCTCAAGGTGGAAGCAAAGAGTCTGGAAAGACAAAGTGATGTATCAGCAGAATAAATTGGTCCAGATTTTATTATAGTGCTGATCTGTTGTCATACGTAAGGCTCAAAAATGGAGATTGAAGCGGACCAGTGATCAACGTTTAGTTTCCACTCCTGCAGAGTCTCTATTGAAACTTTTCCAGCAGGCGTGCTTTGATTGAGGAAGCGTTTTGTCCTTGCATCATATTTTTAACACAGGGAACTTTGAGGTAGGAGTTCACATTGCTGATGTGAGTTATTTCGTGGAGGAGGGCAACGCTTTGGATGCCAACGCCAGCCAAAGAGCAACCAGTGTTTACCTGGTTCAAAAGGTGAGACCACTTCCTCGCCTGAAATCAAATAAATGTCCCGTCTCATTTGTCAGCCAGTGTTTTGTTTTCTGACTTCTGATCTCTTTAGATGAAACTTTTATTTTCTCCTGCTCTGTTGGGCTGTGTTTGTCTTGTCTGCAGGTGATTCCCATGCTGCCCAGGCTGCTGTGTGAAGAGCTGTGCAGCCTCAACCCTCTCACAGACAGACTCACTTTCTCCGTCATCTGGAAAATCACACCTGAAGGAAAGGTAGAGCTGCATTATTGCATTTTAAAAACGTTACCAGATAGAGGGAGGATTTAGCTTTGGGACTTTATATCAAAGGGAAACTTGACTTTAGATCAGGAATCTTCGGGCTTGGTCCTCGAGGGTCGGTGTCCTGCAGGTTTTCCAAGTGTTCCTGCTGCAACGCACCTGACTCAGACTCAGACAAGCTCTGCACATGTCTGCTAAATACACATAGAGGTGCGTTGCAGCAGGGACAATTGGAAAGCCTGCAGGACAGCGGCCCTCGAGGACCAGGATTGAGGATCCCTGCTCTAGATTGTCTTTCTGCCACAGTGTGTTTATTTTCTTTTTTCTATGTTGTCTGAGAAATGTATGAAACCTATCCACCCTGCAGATCCTGAACGAGTGGTTTGGACGCTCAGTCATCCGCTCCTGCGTGAAGCTGAGCTACGACCACGCTCAGAGCATGATAGAGGCTCCTGAGAAGTTGTTCTCTCCTGAAGAGCTGCCCCCTGTAGACCCCCAGCACCCCATCGATGAGATCCACCAAGCTGTGCTCAACCTGCACTCTATCGCCAAACACCTCCGAGCTCAGCGCTTCCAGGAAGGAGCCCTCAGACTAGACCAGGTTGGCCAGCATTTTACTGCAATGCCTAAACTGTTTCCCATTTAAACCAGCACGTTGTAACTTTAACTCTTTCAGTTCAAGGCTTTTCGTCATTCTGCGTTATTTATTTTATTCCTGCTGAAGTTTCAGGAAACAGCTGTTTAGATTCGTCTCCACGGATTTTTATTCTTGTTCTCGCTGAGTCAACAGACGCATCATGACTAAAAATTCAATTTATAATGAATGAATTATTCTGAGTAACAACCAGTCAGACATCTACATGTCAGTATGACTGAACCATGCAGCTGGACCACGCCAGCTGTTGGTTAGAGGAGATTAGAAATTAAGATTTTATTTCCTATCAATTTTTTCTGAATATTTTTAATGGGTTTTTTTTGTCTTTTTGTTCATTTCAGTTGAAGCTTTCTTTCACCTTGGACAAAGAGTCCATGATGCCACAGGGTTGTTATATTTACCAGTACAGAGACAGTAACAAGTGAGTAACATCACTTCTATCAGCTTCTTTCTATTTTTTTTTTTTTATTTTCCTGAATTTGTCTTCACTGCCTGAATCCTACTCGATTCTGTTCCTTAGGTTGGTGGAGGAGTTCATGTTACTTGCTAACATTGCCACAGCGCACCACATATACCGCAAATTCCCAGAGTTAGCCCTGCTGCGGCGGCACCCTCCCCCAAAAGCCAAGATGGCGGATGAGCTGCAGGAACTGTGTAACCAGCTGGGGATCGACGTCGACCTGTCTTCTTCAGGAGCGTTACACGTGAGTTCCAGTAGTGGGAAGATGAAGATGGGATCGGTCTGAAAGCACCAACAGACTGAAGTCAAACACTTTTAAAGTTTTTTTTTTTTTCCTTAATGACATCATTTCTGTTTCTGCAACTAACAGAAGAGTCTGAATACGTTGCTTGGCGATGACGAGTACGCCTCCGCCAGAAAAGAGGTCCTCACTCACATGTGCTCCAGACCCATGCAGGTCAGAGTTCAGTCTCTTCATTTCCATCCTCCTGTTTAAACTGCTTCTAAGTGTGTGTGAGTGTCTGTGTGGTTTCCAAACATTTTAACGCTCTCAGCGATGTCGCAGCCGTTACCTCCATTTGATCTGATTTGTTCCTCTCTCCCAGATGGCGATGTACTTCTGTTCAGGTGTGGTGAGGGAGAAAGAGCATTTCAAGCACTACGCCCTCAACGTTCCTCTCTACACACACTTCACCTCGCCCATCCGACGCTACGCTGACATCATCGTGCACCGGCTGCTGGCGTCTTCACTGAGTACGTAACTTTTCCACAAAGAGCTCTGACACATCAAAGGAGTTGTGTTGTTTTAAACACTGCTGCTGCTGTGAGACGCAGCCAATCAGAGCTCGATCTGCGTTGTCTGTCCCATCACAGCTGGTTACGCTTCTCCTGCTTCTACTTCTCCTTTCAATGATGGCGAATTTGACATTTAATTGGCACATTTTTGGGCTAATTTGGATATTTTTGTGTTTACTTCATGTTTGTACAGAGTGTGGCCCTCGTTTAGGCCTGTCAGCAGATGAAGTTGAAAAACAGGCAGCACGCTGTAACGACAAGAAGACTCTGTCCAAGAGGGTCCATGAGCTCAGCACCGAGCTCTTCTTTGGAGTGTTTGTAAAGGTGAGCAACCAGGTCACAACATGCTTGTGCAGCTGTGTTCAGATTAGTTACAGATAAGTGTTTTAGATCTTTTGATTGAAGCAGGAAGGAATTGTGATGTTGTGAGGACAGACCTGAACAACACGGATGTGGAGTTGACAGGAAAGGAGAAATAAAATGCTGAGTACCCGACCAGAGATGTCCAGTGCTGCTGGGTAATCTCATAAGAACTACCTCACTAGCAGGACGGTTCTCAGGGGCAATGACTGTTCAAAAAGAGATGGACGTAGCCTCCGTTACGTCACCCGTACGTTCCTGAAGAGCTAAATTAAAGCTTGGTGGGCGGTTTCTACCATTGCCATCTTGGCAGGGGCGAGTGTGTCGTCTTGCCTGGAAAATACATATATGGGCAAAGAGGTGGAGCTGAAAGGGGGGCTGTGAGCGTCATGGTGGATGATTGACATCGAGAAAACTCCGAGCTTTCTGTAGCTAAGAGCTAACCGAGCTAACCCCGAGATAACAGGAGCTATCCAGCTAACGGAGGTAAGCGGGCTAACGCTATGTCACGTTGGTAACTGGCTAAAAACCGCAGTTGTTCTACGTTCTTCTTACTTGAAGCGGGAGATCTGGTAACTGTCAATCAAAAGGACCCGCCCCTAAATATGCCGAACTCTGAGATTAAATTACTTTTAAACGGACAAGTTAGAAAAAAATTCACTCCCCCCACAGTTGTCATGAACGTAAACCTGACCTATAAACCGAAAATGGATTTTTGAACCAGGCTGTAAACATGTTTATTTCTGCTTTGATGTTGGTTTTTTTTAACATGGGAGTCTATGGGGATTTGCTCTGTTTTGCAGCCCCTGGTGGATGAAGGGGGAACTGCAGTTTTATGCACATACAGATAGGCTTCACTTTTTACCACCGGAGGTTGCCGCTTGCTCAGGGGTCAAATATCCCACCTTGAATGAAGTTTAGCCTCCCGTGCTTTCAGTGGAAATGAAAGGAGTCAAGGAAAGAAGGTGTAAAAGACCTCTGGGGGAAGTCTGGTTCAGATCACATGATCATGAAGTCTGACTTTAGAGAAATTTGACGGAATACAACATTATCTGTTTTATTCTGTATATACCATGCTGTCAGAGTAGATAGTAGATCTTCAAATTAACAACGATAACTTTCTAATTTGATCTGAAACAGGAGTGTGGCCCACTGGACTCCCAGGCTATGGTGATGGGAGTGCTGGATCAGTCCTTCGATGTGCTGGTTCTCCGATACGGGGTGCAGAAACGCATCTACTGCAAGGTTGGCGCCTTTATTCTTACTGTAATCATTTTATTTAAAGAACTGACTCATTTTTATCAGCAGCAGATTAAACAGGAGTCACTTTCAGAGATGTTGGTGTCCAGCTGCTGTTTAATCATACAGAAACATAAAAACCTCTGTCGGGGGTGCAGAGACGGTCTGGAAAGTGATGCTGTGACAGCACTGAACCAAACAGCAGAGATAAACGTTTTAAGACTGCTTGTCTCCACTTGCAGACTGTTGCAGGTCTGTCCTCCTTCCACCATCACAAGGTGGGGAAGACGTCGGAGCTGACTCTGGTCTGGATCCCGGAGGACCTGGAGGGACCTCCCATAGAACAGGTTAGAACCGCCGACACTGATGCATTTTTTTTTCTTGTCTTTTCCTGATGATGATGAGTTTTCTCTGTTTTCTGTTTAAACTGATTTATAATTTTATTTAACAAAAATCAGGCAACTATTCACTGCTCCTGGTTTTATAAACTGTTACTGACTTTGTCAAGAGTGAACTTAAACCTGTAGGCGTGGAAACGTGACTGACACAGGGAGCACGGTGATCAAATCTGTCAATATGCTTCAGGTTGCTGGAGTGTTTGTGGTTTATATGAACTTTTCTTCCACCAGTAAGCTCTGATCTTCCCCAGCATAGCAGAGGCTGGTGTGGAATGTAGGTGGGTGAAAGGTGCCGTATTTCTCTGTTTATGAGAGGATGTTAAATTAGAAGTATTTTATAATCTTCAGATGAATGTAAAAGCCGTGTCATGAGGAAAGTTGTGTTGGGAATGTCACATATGAATGACTTTGGACATTTACTGATGAGTAATCACACTTTTATGCAAAAGCATGAATACATCTCCAGTAACCTTGCCTTGGAAAGAATAATGTGTGATGTTTGTGAGGGAGGGGGCGTAAAGGTCCATAAATATTCTAATTTCTTTAGACTGTATAAATAAATTGTGTTGTTATGGCGACTAACACAATAATTGTGATAATTTCGAAGTGCCGTAAAACCAGTAATGTATTTCATCCTATTCTTGTAATACTTAAAAAAACAAAAAACATGCACCCAAGGAATTTTTTTCTTATTAAATCTTTAGCTGCTTTTTTTTTTTTTTTTTTTAAATTATTGGCTTTATAACATTTAAAATGGCAAATTATTATTGGATACATACAGTATGTATCATTTAGCTTCATATATGGTTTTTATTTGATACACCACTGTTATCTTTATTTGTTTGTTTATATATTTATTCATTTGGTGTCATTTATTTGCATTTTTACTTTTTTGAATTTTTTTAATATATTTTTATCATATCTCATTTTTTTCTCTGCCTGATTCCTCTGCTATTTGGTTTTTTGTAAGTTCTAGAAGCTGAAAGTATTAATATAAAAGAAAGAAATCGAGCTGTATGTGGTTGTTGGGAAGTCTTTTTAACCCAAGCGAGGTGTAAACCAAACAAAATCAGAGTTTGCTGTTTCTCTTCGCAGGTCATTTCCATCTTCTCGCTGGTGGAGGTGCAGCTCAAAGCAGACGGTGCGCCTATGAAATACAGCGCAGTGCTCAAGAGGCCCGAAGACGGCGGCTCCTAAAACACTAACACGTTGCTAGAAGTCCACTGCCTTGCCTTCATGATGAGAGACGGCGATTGGCTTGTTTAGTAGAAGCAGAACTGCAATTCTACTGTGGCGAAGGAATCAGAGGCAGATTTCAGTGTTTTCCCGTCTCGAAGATTTAGTTTCCTCATTTTTAACAGGTCGATGGCAAACAGCTCAAACACGCACACTACATGGCATCTGTCCAGTTTCCAAGGTACGAAAAGTTTGGACATACTTTCTCATGAAGTCCAATGGGAAAGCGTGTCCAAACTTTTGACTGGTAGTCTACCTTTCCTGATATCAGTAAAGACTAGAAAATGATATCCGTGCATGTCGTCGCTGGTTTTACCGCCTGTGCAGGCTGAAACTAACTCTTCTGCACGCGGTTCGCTTTGGAAACTGGACGGCTGCTGTGTGAACTCATCTTGTAACTTGCTTAAAATACGTAAAAATTCCACACTTGGTGTAATGTTGTTAATCTGTGTGGGTTTCACACTGAGTTTTCACTCAGATGAAAACATAAAAGCAGCAATGAGTTTCTTTTGCTGATGATTTCTTGACCTAATGAGGTCGTTTAGATGTGACATAATTCTTATACACAGTCTAATGTGTAAAAACTGCTTTTATAAACTTAAGTTTAATATTAGTGATTAGCTTCCTGATAATACATGAGTAAGACCCATGTTTGTGTTTTGCAGAAGTAGAAAGTATAGGACACTACAGAATTTTACTCTGTTGTATTAATCTGTGTTGGACTTAAACACGTTGAGGCTTTAGAGGCTCAAACTGTCGCTGCATCATCATATGCTTAAAATCCGTAACTTGAATGAAAGCTTCAGTAGAAAGCACCTGGGCTTATTTGTCTCGCGTCCCTTTCAATAGTCTTCATTTGGTCTGGATTGTAGGACGTCCAAGATGCCTGTGAGGCAGGAAGCGGAAGTGGAGCGTCCTCCAAACCGAGACGTACAGTTACTTTCTGCTGGAGCTTTAAGAATAACAGGTACACCAACTTTCACATAGAAACACACAAACAGCCACTTCCTGTCATCCATGATGGCGGTTTTAGGTGTGTGTGTGTGTATGTGTGTTTGTAGCGCTTTAAGCAGGAAGTGTTTTCCTTTGATTAGTCTACCCTGTGAGTATTTAGCTGCTGAGCCTCTTCAGGTGAAACGCGGCTCGTTTCTCTGATTAAATTCTGAACAGACGCGGTCATTCATGTGACATGGTCTCTGAGCAAAGCTTCAAGGTTTCTGTGTTTTGTTTGTTTGGTTTTTTTGGGTTTTTTTGTGCAAGTCGAGCCAAAGTTTCTGCACTTGTCAACTCCTAGTTTTTCATTTAAAAGATGGAAATGACTTGAATGTGAACTGCTGCTGGAAGTGGTTGGTGGCCTTGAGATCTTAATGACGTATGTTTTGTTTTTTCTTCTGCTGTGTGTGATTTTTATTTCAACACTCGGATTTTTAGGTTTGATTAGTGCGACAAAAAGACACGATGGACCTCGTTCATTTAAAACGTCACTTTCAGCCTTAATTTAATGAGATTGATTTGATTCAACGGGGAACTCGCTTTTGAGTGCAGCTGCACATTTTAAATCTGTCGTCTGTGTTTGATGGTCATGTCTGAGTGAACGGTGCCACGTTTTATTTTGTTTTCCCTTCTTTTTAATGTTGTGCCACATCTTGAAAACAACCATTTAAAAAAACTTTGACATGATCTGTAAATGGGTTTTAAAGTCTTAATTCCCAACAAAAAAACAAACTGTAGTCTGTGTAAGAACATGTGTCTGTGTGTGTATATGGCTAATTAAAAATAAAATTCACAATCTGGCTGCAACATTTACAAACTTATATCACAGTTTGTTCTGGTGGTTGTTTTTTTTTTTCTCCCCCTCCCCTCCCCCCCCCCTCTTCAGAACGGCCCTAATTAGGGCTGTGACAATATGCGTTTGTCCCGATTCGATTCAGATTTTTTGGGTGCTGATTCGATTTAAATTGCTATTCTCACAATTCTTTGATTTTGCTGATTTTTGTAGATTAAAAACAAAAGAAAATGTATAAAACTTAGTTTTGTTTGTCATTTTTCTTTATTTCTATTGGGGGGAATAAACAACACAGTAGCCAGACCATCATTCTGCTGCTATAATAAGACAAGTAAAAAGATCAATAAAAACAATAAAAATGACAAACATTTTATAGTAGATTCATTTTTTTTATGTGGAAAAGAAAAACTCGATTGATTTTTTTGTTTTAAAAAAAAAAAAAAATTGTGAAGCAAAAAAATCCCAATTTTCGATTTTTCGATTAAATTTTCCCACCCCTAACCCTAATTGTTGGCATCATAGATTCAACAAGCTGTTGGAAATGTTTCTCAGATTTTTTTCTCCACGTTGACACAAAGCATCACAGTTTCTGCGCATCATGATGAGAATCTCCCGTTCCACCACATCCCATAGCTGCTCTGCTGGACTGAGATCTGGTGACTGTGGAGGCCGTTGGAGGACTGAACTCATCGTCATGGAGATGATGTGAGCTTTGTGACATGATGCATCATCCTGCTGGAAGTTTCCATCAGAAGATGCTACACTGTGCTCAGAAAGGGATGGACATGGTCAGCAGCAGGACTCAGGCAGGCTGCGGTGGTTAAATTACGGTTGTTCCTGGTGTTACACTCGCAGCAGCCTGAACTGTAGGATGGATCTTTCATGCTATCATGTTTGCGGCTCATTCTGACCTGAATGTGGAGCTGAGATGGAACCAGTGGTTGAGTTCCTGTTACCTTCCCATCATCTTCAGCCAGTCTGCCCATTCTCCTCTGACATTAACAAGACGTTTTGGTCCAGACAGCTTCTCCTCACTGGATATTTTTCCAACCATCCTCTGTAAACCCTTGAGATTGTTGTGTGTAAAAATCCCAGTAGATTAGCACTCTGAATTACAACCATGCCACTTTCAGTCACTTTTCCCATTCTCATGCTCAGTTTGGGAGTTCGGATCAGGTCATCTCGACCGCGTCTACCTGACTAAACGCATCCAACTGCTGACGTGGGATCAGCTGATTTTTAGTGTAAAAAGCAGCTGTTGTGTGTACATAAACCATACAAGCTCTTTCACATTTACCAATGGCCTCATTTAAAAAGTACATGCACTGACCTAGTTATGTTTTTATCATAAATATTATCATTTCCTGATGGGAAATTTAAACGGACCTGCTTTTTATTGGTTCACTGGGTGGAAAAAGAGGGGAGAGGAAGCAACGTTTACTAAACCATGCATGTAAACAGACGGTTGACAATGTTTGCTGTTCACCTCATGACCCTCTCAGTTCCCTCCTCTTAAACTACCCTCCTGTGTAGCTTGTATTACAAACAAACAGATAAGCTGTTTCTATTACCAAGGAGTGTTTTCCAGATAAACCTTCAGCAGTGTAGAGCAGCAACGACTCCACCCTTAGACTGCTGTGCAACAGCTGATGAATAAAATTATGACTTTTACTCATAGTTTACTTTAGATAAAAGGTTGTTTTTTTTTTTATTTCAGACATGGGCAGTTTCATGACTTATGTGCTTTTAAAATTAGCAATAAGACAGACAACACAGTTTTTTTTTTTTATTGAACCTCTGTAGTTAGACAAGTAGAAGAAGACTGATGATGCCAGTAGAACTCACTGGTTGGGTCAGACCATAACAAAGTGTCCAATATGTCTTTTTGTGAAGGAGAGATTATATTTTTTTCTTTCAAAATGAAAATCCTGGCTATGTAAGCTTTCAGCATCATTCCAGTGATGCTGAAGTCGTCCTGCTTTGGAAAGTTACCCAGCAGCACGTGCTGCAGCAGCAGTGACGTGTTTGTTTCAGAGGTTTTATTTTCTCCACTTTGACCCCGTCATGATGGAATTCCTTATCAGACCTGAACACGCAACAGTCAGCTGCCAAGAATTTAAACCTGAAGAAGAACTTTACAGGAGTGCAGATGTTTCCAGTCAGGGTAAAGCACACGTACCTGTGATTCACCTTAGTGAATCACAGCTGAAACATACCTGAACTGCTGCTGCTGCTGGTTGCATAACAAAGCCTTTCAGAGAGGAGTTCTGCTCTTCCTTCAGCGCAGTAACTTAATCTCACATTTACATCTTTATTGCCGTAACGGAGACTCTCTGATTTACACAAGCAGGGTCCAAAGGCTGCACATAAATTCATTACAGCACTCAGTGTTCCTGGTGAAACAGGCTGTTTATGTAAAATATTATTCAACATCATTAAATACTAATCCGTCATTCTCTTCAAATAAGGCATTGAAAACGTAATTAAACACAGACATCGTCATCAGATTTGATTGTCTGCGTGGATTCAGAAAGGTTTCTGCTGAGAGGCATGATGGGATGAGTGCGAACGGTGAGGCAGCTGTATAATTATGGGTAAGTTTCATTTCCTTTCCGTCACTGTAAGTCCAAAGTCAAGGTCCCATAAATAATTTCTTTCACGATTAGGACAGTCGAGCTCTCTCCTTCCTCATACAGGGTCAGAATCTGTACCACCACAAGACAAAGCCAAGTCAGGGATAAATGAGGATCAAAGACACCAGGATTGTTGGGTAAATATAATTGTCATGTCTTTTGTGAAATTACTGATTTAAAATGGCAAAAAAATAGTCAAATCAAAATATCTGGTTTTCTGAAATGTATTGAAGTTCATGAACCTGAAAGGTAATGAGTTGATTCTGCTGCTCATTGATTTGTCATTTTTAGGGAGGAGAAAAGACACTAATCGGCGATGCTGAGAAAGGTAAGACCGCTCCATACTGAGAGTTTGGAATTTAAGACAAGTTCTCAACACATTCTACATCTGTAGGGTGAATGGGTTTGGGTGGACTCGGACATCGGCGTGCCCATCGGAGCCAGGGTGAAGGAAACGCCGTCCGGTCGGCGGTTGCTGGTGGACGATGAGGGAAAAGTAAACACAAGTGGCTGTTTGTGAAGAAAAAAATTGGCAGATGTGCGTCGTTCAGAACTGAGCATTATTTCCTCTTGGACTTTTCCCAGGAGCGGAATCTGCTCCCAGAGGAGGAATCTTCCCTCAGGATCATGCATCCGACGTCGGTGGAGGGTGTGGATGACATGATCAAACTCGGGGACATGACAGAGGCTGGCCTCCTCAGGAACCTGCTGCTCAGATACAAACGTGGGATGATCTATGTAAGCCACACACTCACCCGCCGTTCTGATTAAACCGCCCTGAAATGGACTCTAGTTCAGTCAAACAGACTGAATTTGGTTGTTTGAAGAGTTTCACAAGATCTATTTCCATATTGTAGACCTATATAAGCTCCGTGCTGGTGGCAGTGAATCCTTACCAGGAGTTTCCGATATATTCAGGTGAACAGGTAAGTTTCAGTACAAGTCTGTCAGTGTTCTTCATAAATTTTATTTATTTGATTTTTTTTATGAAGTTTTAATTGGTTAATTGATTCTGTTTTGATTTTCTTTTAATTGATTATTTTTTATTTCATTTTTATATTTATGTATGTGTATATCTGTATGTATATGTGTGTGTATGTATATATTCATATATATATATATATATATATATATATATATATATATATATATATATATATATATATAAACATTAAGGTTTTTATTTAGTGTCTTAATACACTTTATATGTTTTAAATGGTGTTTCCTTTGTGGGAGCTGTCTGCAACCGGGGTGGCGGTGGTGGATAGGGTGGATACTGGTGCCTGCCATTGCGCTGCCCCGGTGCAAACGGCTCCTCGGATGGGGTTTCCACGACTAGTCCGTTAGCTCTCTCATTTAGATGTATCTAAAAAGGGGGGTTTGAGGTATGTTTTTATATAATGTGTCTGTCTGTGTGTTTCCTTAATGTCTGATTTTAAACTGTAAAGCGCTTTGAGTTACATATTTTATGTTGGAAAAGCGCTTCATAAATAAAGTTTGATTTGATAAACTTGAAGCAGTTAGGGATTATTTTCCTACAAGCTCTCAGCTCATGTTGTGCTTCATGCAATCACCTTCTTGTTCTCCAGATGAAATTATATCGCAGTCGAAAACTCGGAGAACTCCCACCTCACATCTTTGCCATCGCTGAGAGCTGCTACTTCAACATGACACGCCATCGCAGGAACCAGTGCTGCATCATCAGGTCAGACTCCTGAAGGATGACTTCAACATGATGTTGGCGCACATTTCACTCATTCACCAGTTTTCTTCAATCTCTCTCCCAGTGGGGAGTCTGGAGCTGGGAAAACGGAAAGTACCAAACTGATCCTGCAGTACTTGGCTGCGATCAGTGGCGAGCTCTCCCAGCAGCAGATTGAGAAGCAGATCGTGGAGTCCAACCCGATTCTTGAAGGTACCACATGAGTTGTACACCTGTAACTCTCCATTAGGCCTGTGCTTCAAAGAAAGTAGTTGTAACAGTTGAATATAACGGAATCCGTTGCCCCCCCCCCGCAGCATTTGGAAACGCTAAAACCATCCGCAATGACAACTCCAGTCGCTTTGGGAAATACCTCGAGATCTTTTTCAACAAAGACGGAGTCATTGAAGGTGCTCGCATGGAGCAGTATCTCCTGGAGAAGTCCCGCGTCTGCCATCAGGTGAGGCAGCTATGTCCAAAGAAAGCTCACTTATCTGTGGGTGTGTACCGTTAAACCTATAAAATCAAACAACAGTATCTCTTACCAGGTTGTTTAAATGACAGCATTTTAAGCTGTTTTTATAGTCAGGAGAGAAAATACAGAAGCCACGTCGAACACCACCGCTGGCTGTGCTTGTATCCACCTACAGAACAGTTGAAAATACTTTGCCTTATTATGATCAGGGCCGGATTAGAAGTGCACAGGGCCGCTGGGCCCAGAGTGTTCCAGGGGGCCCCTTCCCCACCACAACATTTAGAAAACTGTGAATGATACATTATGAAACAATATTTCTAACATCTCTCAGGCATGGGTACCAATTAGGGCTGTGACAATATGCTTTTGTCCCGATTCAATTCGATTTTTTTGGGTGCCAATTTGATTTAAATTGCGATTCTCACAATTATTTGACATTGCTGATTTTTGTAGATTAAAAACAAAATAAATGTATAAAACTTAAGTTTTAGCTTGTAATTTTTCTTGATTTAAATGAGAAAAAAACAACACAGTAGCCAGATCATCATTCTGCTGCCCAGAAGACAAGTAAAAAGATCAATAAAAACAATAAAAATGACAAAAAATTTATAATGGATTAATTCTATTTGTTTGAATTTTTTTTTTTTTTTTTTAAACAAAAAATCGATTTTAAAATTGTGAAGCAAAAACAATCTCAATTTTCGATTTGATTTTCCCACCCCTAGTACCAATAGCAATACATTAGACACTGTGGTGTAACTACCTGGCTTTTACGTACGTTTTGTTTCATGTCCTTGCTGGTGTTTGCCCCACATTAGCCCTAAGTGGGCGTGGGCCCCTTTGCCCATAATGGCCATTGAATAATCCAGCCTTGATTGTGATGATCTCAATTTTTCCTCCTACTGCAGTCTGTGGAGGAGCGAAACTACCATGTGTTTTACTGCATGCTGGCAGGAGTCACACCGCAGGAGAAAAAGACTCTGAGGATTGGGAATCCCAGGGATTATACATTCCTGTCTAAGGTATGACAAGCATCCATCTGCATGTCCTTTCAGCTTGTTTTCACACCTAAACAAGCTGCATGTTCCTCACCTGTTGCAAACCGTTCGTGTTTTGTGCACATAAGGGCAACTGCATCGAGTGTGAGGGAAGGGACGATGCTAAAGATTTTAGCCAGATCCGTTCGGCGATGAAAGTCCTGACTTTCTCAGAGAGCCATGTGGAGGATATCTTCAAGCTGCTGGCAGCCATATTACATCTGGGGAATGTCAGCTTTGAGGGTGAGTGTGGTTACCTCTGCTAAGGTGGAGGTCGCATTTGTCTGTCTGTCCAAAACGTTTAAGATAGATTTTGATAGAATTTTCAAGTGATATCAGAAGTTAAATAAATAACAAGTGATTGGATTTAAGGATTGATCTGGATCGCCGCCTGGATTCAGGAACGTTTTTAAAGGATTCTTTACTATTTGGAGATGGGGATAATTTCGCCATTACAGCTCATAAATGAACAGATGATGCCCGGTCTTTGACAAAAACTCACAAGATGACTTGATGGTAGATGTAAAATACTCACCACCAACCCAGCAGCCATTAAAAAAATGTGAATTTCTTCAATAACTCAAAGACTGTTATAGGCATTTGCGTCTTCTTGGTGTGTCAGGGTATGTTTTTAACCCTTATTCTAAACAAAAAGTGGCATTTATCTACCTGATGATAGAAATAGATGGTGATTTTGTCATAAGAGTGTTGGCATGGGGCTGATAACTGAGGGAGGTGTTGGGCTTTTTGGGGTTTTTCTTGGGAAAGTAACCAAATTTCTTAGAGGGTTGGACCATATGAGCGCTTCTAATTAAGCTTAGCTTTATGTTAACAATATAAGCATGCAAAGGTTTGCAAACCATTTGAACCTGTTTTATGAAAATGAAGGCAAAACGACTTATGGACTTATAAAACAACTTATATGTTTTAAAGACAAATATGCTGCAATCATGACATTTTCACTGGCTTTGCTTATTTCAGCAAGATGTTACCCAAACACAGTTGTCTTTGTGGCTTTTTAGTAGAAGAGTCCAGGTGCCAAACTAGCCTGCATTTAAAACATTTCATCCAGTGGAACCATTTGTACCATTATGAATAAAAAATACAGCAAATGAGGCCTCAAATAGTTTTTACAGCTGAAATATTTGACATTTACGTTTACATTAATATGAGTATTCTCTATATATGATTCTTAAAAAAAAAGTTTTATTCATAATGTTTCAAGCATCTAATTTGGAATAAGCATTTATTTAATATTTATTTTGATTTACTTTTGGATAGTTTTACATATTTTAAGTATAAAAGATTTTTCAGTGTTTGATGGGTTTTTTTGGGGTTTTTTTTTTTGTTTTTTCTTTTTTTGTACTATTTTCAGTAACGTACGTGGTTTAATTCTGTATAACTACATTCTACACCAAATCTTAACTTTCTGGAAACCAGATTGTGACTTTGGTCCACTTTATACTCTGAAAACAGAAGCATGAAAAAAAAAAATCCATATCACTGTTAATATATTTGTGCATTTAAACGTGTCCATCAAAGACAGTGACACAACAATGAGCCAAAGACATTTGATAAATTGTAAACACTAACCGATTGTGGAAATTATTTTAATTCAAAACAATAAAATGCTTAAAATTTTGGATCTCAGTGGTTTAAAATGTGCTGATCTTTTTATCCAACAGATTTATGTTGAGATTTTTGTCTTAATTTTAATTTATATCAAATTTTATAGGGTACAAAGGAATTTGGGACATGTGTTAAACAGAAAGAGCTGTACAAATAATTTGTTGTTTTTGTTTTTTTTTTTAATTAATTTATTTTTTTTGTTTTTAGTTTCAAGAATGTTGAATAATTAGAGAAATATGTATGTTATATTTTACACTACAGTCGTTTAAGCATGAGATGAATATAATTAATTTACTGCACCGTATGGTACTTTCTCACATTACTGGTCTCAATAAAACGACGTACAGAAATGAGCACAAGATGACGAACGGTGTGCGTTTACAACTTGTTTGTGTTCTGATTAAATCAGCCTCCATCCAGAGCAACCTGGAGACCAGCGACGTCCGTAAATCAGAGCATTTCAGCATCGCAGCGTCCCTTCTACAGGTGGACATCCTCACATTTTCATATACATGTCATTTATTTTTAGTTGTTTCATTTTTTAACCTCCCTACATCTGCTGTGCAGGTGAAGACGTCTTCGCTGGCGACATGTTTCACCCACCGCTCCTTCATGACCAACAGAGAAAGAGTCACAAAATCCCTGAACGCCGAGCAGGCGGCTGACTGCCGAGACGCTTTCGTCAAGGTAACGAGGTCGAAGCGGTGACTGTAAATTCACGTTGAGTGTTTCCTTGTTGGATTCTGACCCAGACGGAACAAACAATCATGTTAGACAGAAAACCTGTCAGCGCATAAGTTGATTTGTTGCCTTTGATTAGATAAGAGACCTGCAGTTTTCATACAGTTGACTTTAACTGTGTGTGTGTGTGTGTGTGTGTGTGTGTGTGTGTGTGTGTGTGTGCTGCGTTTTCAGGCAATCTACAATAAGCTGTTCATATGGATTGTTGGACATATCAACAGCGTTATCTACAAGAAGATCACCAACAGCCCCAAATCCACCTACCTCTCCGTCGGCCTGCTGGATATCTTTGGCTTTGAGAACTTCCACACAAACAGGTCGGAAGGTTTCTCTGCACAATATTCAGCCACACTGTCGCACAAACCCACAGAAAGTTCACAGAGTACTTCAATTACACTCTGTTTTTTTACAGCTTTGAGCAGCTGTGTATCAACTTTGCGAATGAGAAGCTGCAGCAGTTCTTCGTGCGTCACATCTTCAAGCTTGAGCAAGAGGAGTACCTGAAAGAGGACATCGTGTGGAATAACATCAAGTTTAGCGACAATCACAAGATCCTGGATCTTCTGGCTGGGAAACCCTGCAACCTGCTCGCTCTGATCGATGAGGAGAGCCATTTTCCAAAGGTGGCTTTCTGCTGTTGTGCTTCGTCTGTCTTCTTTTACTTTCAGAGGTTATAACACAAATTGCACATTGTGGTTTCATAGGGTACAGACACCACTTTGCTGACCAAACTCAACCAGCAGCATGGTGGAAACAAGATCTACATTTCTTCAAAGAGCGAACACGACACAGAATTTGGGATTCGCCACTTTGCCGGAGTTGTTATGTATGACACCCACGGTACGCAAAACACCCCGTAATTTGTAAAAAATACAAAGTCTGATAGAGAGTGTTGAGCAAAGCACCAATTCAGTTTTTTACTTTCTTTTTTTTTTAGGATTCCTTGAAAAAAACCGAGATGCTGTCAGTTTTGACATCCTCAATATGATCGACTCGTCGACCAATAAGCTGCTGCGTGAGACATTCAAAAGCGACTTCTCAACCAATGGAGTTAAGGCCCCCAAAAACGCCAGGATCATCATGACACCCATAAGCTCTTTGCGGGTAAAGTAGATCCTCTTTTATTCACGACTTAATCAGATACAAGGACCCAAAAGACTTATTAAAATCTACTACCAAAACCTGATTATTTTATTTTATTTTATTTTATTTTATTTTATTTTATTTTATTTTATTTTATTTTATTTTAAGTGTAATTATTTATTTATTTGTTTATTTTCTTTATTTCTTTATTTCTTTTTATTTTTAACAAAGGATTTATTATTAATTAAGTATTGATAATTTAGTTATCAATGACATTAATACATTCCATTAGTCATTGCATTGTATGCTGGGACGAGGGTGTCATATTGTTAGATTGTCCTGTCATCTCCATATCTAGCCATCATTTCATCAGGATGAAATGTAACTGAATTTAGTTTTTCTTGGCTAAAAATTTGTCAAATCCAGTGAAAAGGGGAAGAAATGAAAAATGATAAAGAAGACGGGCCAAAAATAAATGAACTGCTAAGAAACCAGTTTTATAAAAGTACACTCATAAGAGTACTTCCAGATACATTCAGGCAGGTGTTTATTTTCTGGAGTCATGTGTAATGGATTCTCATTTCCTAAACCAATGTTAAAAAACATTTTGATATTGAATTGAATTTAAAAAGTTTATATATTACATGCAGTGGTCAGATAAGTTTAACATGGTCATGAGAGACGTGGTTTTAGAGGCAGATTATATGGTTTAAGGAGATAAAACACCACAGTGAAGAATTTAAGGTTTTAAAAGCAACATACAGCATCAGAGCTGGATGTCTGCTCCATGTTCTCAGTCAGATCGCTCTCTGTCTGAAGAATCTGGCAAGGAAGCTCAGCAGAATGGAGCACAGTCAAGTCTGTTTTTCACCGTCTAAAACATCTTAAACCATTTCATCAGCTTGATGAAATGGTTTGTGTTTAGTCAATCATCAGAAGAACGTCCACGTCCTAAAGCTGTTGCTGATCAGCTGAAGCCATCAGCTGCTGCAGAGCTTTACCTTCGGAAAGATCATACTTAAATCTTTACTCCGGACTCACAGTCTATTTAAAAAGATACCCAAACAGACAAACAAATAGTAAAATATACAGACATAGAATATGGTATTAGTATTTTCCCAGTTTCTCAGTAGTTTTTACTGTCTGATGGGATTAAACCAGCAGAATTATTAGTTACACCTGATCAGTAGGCTGCAGTGCTCAGCTGCTGTGCCAAAGTCTCTGCATGCACACACCCATGTAATGGTTTTATTTTATTTTTTAAAGCTTTGAGATGTTTTAGATGGCCGTAATGTGCTCTTAATGTGGCTCGTTCTGAGTGCTGGTAACTTTGTTTGTTTCTAGGCTGAAAGTGATCAGACCACGACTGATGTCTCATGATCTTATCTGTAAAACTCATCATTTCTGTAGGAAATAAGATTGGTAAATACAGTTAAAAGGCTTTGCTTATTTAATCATGAAACTTTCTACAGCGTTATTACTCAATTCCACCAAGGCAAAGGTCATGTGCTTAGCAGCGTTTGTTTGTTTGTTTGTTAGCAACATAAGTCACAGATGGAGGTTGATTAAATTTTTCAGGAAATCTCAGAAATGAGATACTGAACCAGTGATTAGGTTTATGGCTGATCTGGATCACCACCTGGATTCAGGAATATTTTAAAAGGATTCTTTACTATGGGGGAGATGGGGACTTCTAACTTAAAAATAATGCCCATAAACACTATAAAAAATATATATATATACAATTAGCGGAGGTATGTGCTCTCTGTGTGTTAATATGCACAAGCAGTATTATCTTATTTAATATATCGTGGTTTTCTTAACTGTTAAAACATGCGGAATAAATACATTTTGTGTGTCACTTTTTGCCATAGAACAGGCAAGGCGTCTAAACCGTGAAATGTGGTCACACTTTATATTTTTATTAATCAGGTATTTCAGTGGATATTTGTTTAAATAAGTGATTTCATTCCTTTTAGTTTTAAAATGACATATTTGACCATGAATATTTTTTTATTACATATAATTTGGCTTTGTACTGCAACACATGCTTCTGCTTGCTCAGGTGTTTTTGTTCGTGTAGTAAATGGTTGACTTGGCACCATCTTGTCTCCGTCATCTCCGCAGGGTCAGACTGACAACCGAAAGCAGGTGCCGACGCTGAGCGGTCAGTTCCGTCTGTCTCTGGATTCCCTCATGAAGGCTCTGTCTGCCTGTCAGCCCTTCTTCATCCGCTGCTTCAAACCCAACAACGACAAGCAGTCTGAGGTAAATGAGCTGCAACTGCAGCTTTCAGCAACAGCGAGGAGACGAAAGCAGAGGCAACGGTTAAATCAACGCATAAGTAATGATGTTTGGGCAGATTTACAACGTTCCCGTAAGCTGTTCTGCATCTTTAGATCACCAGGATGTAGTTCCCCACCTTTTTCCTCCAAACTAAACAAAAGGATTTTTTTATACCTCTCTTTTATTTGCACAGGATAAATAATAACTTCTTCCTCCTAAATGTTATAAAACAAGCTTGCAAAGTCCCTTCTAACCTGCTAACACATGGTGTAAAGTACAATCTGAGGGTAGTAACCTCTAACTGTGCAGCGCTGCTCTCATTTTCCTCTAAAGTGGCTTTTAGTCTTAGAAGCAGGCGTTCAGCCCCAGTGTGTTCCAGTGAAGATTTCTTTCTTTGAAAGGATGGCAGCCAGGGGCACAGACCAGGAAAAAAATGACATGCATAAAAAAAAAAAAGATCTGGATTTTTGGTAATAATGAACTGAATATAACAACTTAAGTGTCCATATAATGTGAGAAGTAAAGCTAAATAAGTAAAAGTAGTCATTGCTACATTGCTGTGCATGGCTTTAATCCCGGTGCGCAAAGACTGGTACTTCAGAGGAAAAACTTGCTTTGATACAATTAAGTTTTATCAGTTTCTTCGGCACTATTAGCCATTTAACTTTACACAGTCGTCACATCTGGAGATTTGATGAATTTTACATACTCTTGAGAAAAATAAAAAACTGCTTTGAGAAACAAATACTATCACCCACGTAGGCAGTTGGTGAGAGGATGATGTGTAAACGCTGCGTTTTTGTCAAAAACGTGGTAATGTAGAAAAATATATAGAAATACAAGACATGCTGCATTCACTTGCACTTGGAAATCTGAGGTTTATCAAGTTAATGGTATATTTACATGAAGTATTGTTAGAATTTGATTGTCTATTGTCAGGGAGGCACCTGTGTGGACCAATCAGAATCAAGGCCCCACCCTTGTACTTCCTCATAGACGCAAGTCAATAAAAATGTATCTTAACAATAATCAGATGATTTTCTTACCAAGAAATTCTGTACTGAACAGTTTTACTGGCTTTATCCTTCAAAATATTTATCTTTTAGCATCATTGATACTTTGCAGTAACATTTCATGATCACAAGACAATTAGTTCTGAATTGTTTCATTTGAAGATCCCCAAATTTTTCAACCATACCAACATGATGATGATGATGATGATAATGTTGTTGCTGTTAATATTATTGTTATTGTTATTATTGTTATTGTTATTATTATTGTTGTTGTCATTTTTATTGTTATTATTACTAAGGATAATGATGATAATAATCATGATGATGATGATGACGATGACAATTAGTGTAATTTATAAGTTTTCATTTCTTTCCATTTGGAAAACAAATTACATAAATAAAATAAAGTACTAAATGGTAAAAACCAATATACGATGACTCATTACAATTCTACAGATTTGACTTACTGAAAAGATTTGATTTTGAAAATGAAAAGACTTTTAGGAGTTTATTAAAAGCCTTGCCAGTCTGTGCTGCTTTCAGGTTGTCTAACAGGGTGTTGCACAGCGGTGGAGCCGCTGCATGAAGGCCCACGGTGCTCAGCTTCATCTTTGTGAGGCTCAACCAGTAGCTACGTGTGTGGCTGAAGTTTTTCATGTTTGCTGGATGAGTTCATTCAGATAAACTAGTACATTGCCCAGTAAACACTGACATGTGAAGAGAGAGAATTTGTACTCAAACCTTGTATTAACCAGTGGACAGAGTGGAGGACTGGGATGAACTGGTCTAACCTGCATGTCCTTGCTGGCAAGGAGATGGCGCTCTTTGTTTATACAGTAAAATGCCACATGAATTCCTGTCAAATGGCACACAACATCATCATCATCATCATCATCATCATCATAATCATAGTCTTTTTAAGGATAAATACATCTGTGCATCCAGATGTTAGCATGCTAATATGTAGCATCACTGCTTTACAGCTGAATATGACAAGTTAGATACAGATGAAATATTTTATCATAACTTGATCAATGTTTGATCAATACTTCATTTTGGATTGATGCATTTGGCTTGTTGATGATTCAGTCGATGCATCATTTAGGTCGATGTTTTGTTGAACACCTACCGAGCACTGTGTGTGGTTGCATCCTGACATTAGCGTGCTCCAACCTCTTTTAACGATGTGATCTGACTGATAAGTTAATCTCTTCTTCTTTAGGTGTTTGACAGAGAGCTGTGCATGAGGCAGCTGAGATACTCCGGCATGATCGACACCATCCGCATCAGGAAGCTGGGATACCCCGTCCGACACACCTTCCAGGACTTCCTGAAGCGCTACAGGGTGCTGCTGAAAACAACCGTCTGTGATCCGAAAACTGTTAAGTCCTGATTTCCTCTCATTAAAACCCAAGATGTCACCGTTACCGTTGACCTGATACCGGCATTAGCTTCTCTCAGCACTGATGGAAATGATTGTTTTCCTGTCTCCACAGAAGCAAGCTTCAGCCTGTTGTGAAGCCATCTGCGAGGCTGTGATTGGAGGGAAGGATGAGTGGAAAATAGGCAGGACTCAGATTTTCCTCAGGGTATGAAGAAAACATTAAAATGAAAACTGTTTTGTGCTTTTCTCAAAATACAATAAGCTTGTGTGATTTAATGGCAGAACTTCAGTGCAAATGAAGATTAAACTGAAGTGTGGTAGAAACCTTATAATGCTTTAATTTGGACAAATTCTCCAGAAAAATCCAAAAGAAATTGATTTTTTTTTTCTTTTCCTCTCAGGATGTCCATGATGCAGCTCTGGAACGGCTACGGGAAGAAGAGCTGAGCAGGGTTGCCGTGGTGATCCAGAGAGTTATGCTGGGACACAAAGACAGGTGCAGCTTCTTCACTGAGAAGAGTAAAGTGGAAATATTGTTAGACAGTGAACTGAAAGACCACCATTTGAAAGAGCACCACATAATATCTCAAACCTTATCAGTCCCTGTCATAACTGATAGCCATATCACCATCCCACAGCTACAGATAATGTTGTTTTATTGACGTACACGCAGCCAGAAAGATGAGATGTTACATAAAGAGAGTGTACGAGGATGTTTGAGAAGAGTGTTTGTTTATTTGTTCTTAATTAAATTCTTAGAAAGTCTTTCCTGAAGAAGCGAAGAGCAACTGTGGTGTTGCAGAGGAACTGGAGAGCTTACAGAGAGAGGAAAGTCCAGAGAACGGTGGGATGCTTCACTAATTTTGGCAGATTTCAGAGCTTTATCTGATAAAAGGATTCCACCTTTTGCATTTATAGTTGTTGAGACTTTGCCCTTCTTCTTTTGATCCCGCTCCAACCAGATTCGGCATGGTTTTGACCGGCTGGTGGCAAAGATCCGCAGCCAAGGCCTTCAGGTTCGGTTCCACAGACAGCAAGCAGCAGCGCTCACCATCCAAACGCAGGCATGTTTCTCCAAATACTCCATACACTATTCTGCTTTTATCAACCCAATCTGATGTGTTTGATTTTTACCATACTTTAAATTTCACTGACCCATCTGGATGTAGTTACGAGGTTACTGGGGAAGGAAAGAGTGGAAGCAGAAGAGACGGGAGGTTTTACTGCTTCAGGCTCAAGCCAAAGAATTACAGGCCAGAAGAGAAGCTGAATTCATGAGGCAAAACGTGAGTGTCGCATGTCAAAACAGGGTTTTGTTCTTCTCAGCATGTACCTTTTTTTTTTTATCTACCTGTTTGTTCATTTCCCAACTCAACCTGCAGGAGATTTTTCATGAGGAAAGGGATACCGATGCTGATATTGCTTTGGAACTGAAGCACCGACTGGAAGAAGTTGCTGCCCAGCAAGCAAGTAAAGAACCAGAGCAAATTACTGACCTGGATTCAGCAGAGGACTCACATCCGCAGTTCAGATTTACTGTGGAGGAAGTGAATCTAAGTACACCACAGTCAGAGGTTAGGGTGATCGTTTTATCATGCTTACGTCTTCCTCATATAGTTACAACATATCTAATAATAGGGGTGAGAAAATCAAATAGAAAAATCAAAAATCAGGATATTTTGCCTCACAATTTTAAAATCCTTTTTTTTTTTTTTTTTTTTTTTTTAAACAAAAAATTGATTTTGAAATTATGAAGAATTTTTTTTTTTTTTTTTTTTAAATATTTTTTTGGTCATTTCTCTTGTTTTTATTGATCTTTTTACTTGTCTTCTTGGGCATTATAGCAGCAGAATGATAGACTGGCTACTGTGTTGTTGTTTTTTTCTCATTGAAATCAAGAAAAATGACCAAAAAAAAAAAAGTTTAAAACCTTTATTTTGTTTTTAAATCTACAAAAATCAGCAATATTGAAGAATTGTGAGAATTGCAATTTAAATCGAATCGGCACCCAAAAAAATCTGAATCGAATCGGAACAAAAGCATATCGTCACAGCCCTTTCTAATAACATAATTTATTTTCACCATGAAGGTCATTTCCGAGCCAGAGGACGTCTTTGAGTTCTCACAGCAGCGGCTGGCAGTGAAGCCTTCAGGCTCTGTTTCAACTTCCATATCAGCATCCCCTATACCCTCACTGGAAGAAGATGAGTTTGACGATGAGTTTGACGACGAGCTTGACGACGATGGCGACGCGTTTTCATTCTACAAGTTCAGTGTTGATCATTTCCGAGGCAATGTTGACCACAAGCACACCCCCCAGAGACTGAAAGGGACGCTCATGCATCACGATGATGAAGGCGACGCGCTGGTGAGAGGACTGAAGATGTGCATTCCCAGCTATTCATGCCAAAGATTTCTGTCTCACCATCTCCTCTCACTCCTTCAGGCATGTCTCACCGTATTTTGGATTATTATGCGATTCATGGGGGACTTACCAGAACCAAAAGGTCTGGACTCTGTATCACAGCGATCAAGCACCAACATTCGCCCCCCACCTCAAAGGCAGGGCCGGAGGCTGAGCAACCTGGTGGGGTTGGACCAGGTAGACAACTGAAGAACACTGAAAAGTTTGTCCTCAGATATTCATGACTTTATCATAAACTACTGTGTCAATTCTGTGCAGAAAATACTGAGGAAGAACAGAAAGAAGTACAGTGGGGGAGCCAGAAAAGCCTCAATGATCCCCGAGGAGGTAGCTAGAAAATTAATCATTCAATCAGTCCTTATGTTTTTATTAAAATGCACATTGTTGGATGACTATGCTTTACTTTTTGTCATCTTAACCAGCCAGAGAACCTGACAGAAGACGAGGACATTTTGGTTGGAGAGGGTCCGACCCTGGATCGACCTCTCACGGCCCTGGAAAAATTACACATTATTATCGGATATGCTCTTTCCAGACGAGACATACGGTAAAAAATAAAGAGAAAAACTTCATGAAAAGTCGGCTTACTTATAACTTAATTGATTAATTTGTCTTGTTTCAATGTTTCTCTCGTTTCTTTGAACGTGTAGGGACGAGATCTACTGTCAGATCTGCAAGCAGCTGGTAAACAACAGGAACAGAAGGAGCCGCATGCAAGGCTGGACTCTCCTCTCCATCTGCCTCGGGATCTTCCCTCCAACAGACCTTTTCATGAAGGTCAGCCACTATGAAGTCAATCAGTAAAGTTTATTGGTGAAATCTCTAAGACATGATAAACACTGATCTTTCTCATAGTTCACTCCCGGCTGATTTGTCAGTGCGATCAAAACAAGATAAAGATATGACATAATCGGACACACTGGCTGGATGTTGTTAAAGGCAGATGAGCAGATTAGCTTTACATAACCTCTAGATGATATAAGGGATCTCACAGAAAAGCTATCGTTCAGTTTGTTGTTGAATTTAACTTTATTTAAAGACCTTCTTGCTGAATTGTACTAAACTCTTGTAAAGTGTAACAAACAGCTGTTTCCCCTTAGAAGCGTTCAAAAGATGCACGCCGAGACGTTTTAACATTCAAAACTGTTTCATTTGGGTATTTATTATTAGTGATTAATTAGACAAAAATATCAAAACTGTTTAAGCTCCACAATGAGCAGAAACTTCCCAGCTGTCTGCTGCAAGCTCTGGCAATAAGTTCTGTCGGTTTCCATGAATCTGCTGGCAGACAGCTGGTTGCTACATTGCTAAAAGGGTTATTTTTATTTTTGTTTTTGTTTTTAGTTTTAGTTTTGTTTTGTTTTGAGGTGAGCAGGGCCGGATTAAAAGTGCAAAAGGCCCCTGGGCCCAGAGTGTTCCAGGGGCCCACTACCCCACGCTAACATTGTGAAAATTATGAATGATACACTGTGAAACAACATTTCTAACATCTCTCAGCCAGTGGCTCCAATAGCAATACACTAGACACTGTGGTGTAACTATCTGGCTTTTATGTACATTTTGTTTTATGTCCAAACTGCTGGGGCCCAGATAGGGCAAACACCAAGTGGGCGTGTGCCCCTGGGCTTG
Organism: Telmatherina bonti; assembly: GCF_933228915.1. Classification (NCBI taxonomy): domain Eukaryota; kingdom Metazoa; phylum Chordata; class Actinopteri; order Atheriniformes; family Telmatherinidae; genus Telmatherina; species Telmatherina bonti. Next base: position 31,208,271 of record NC_136625.1, on the reverse strand, counting down.
TGCCCATAATGCCCATTGGATAATCCGGCCTTGGAGGTGGGGTTTGTGAAATCTTTATGAATGGTAAATGTCTTACCTGCAACATACTACAGTAGGTGTGTTCTCAGTTTTTTAAAATTGGGGAAGAATTTTGTCAGAGAAGCTAAGCTAACAGCTAACGAAGAGCATAAAAAGCTTTGTTAACTTGCAAAAATCCAGACCTTGAAAACTGTTATAGTGGTTTATGATAATAATTAGTAGTGATAGTAGTTGTAGTGGTGGTGGTGGGGATATTTTTTGATGGGTTACATTGTTTCTCTTTGAAATTGTTGTCAACCGATTGGTATTTTAGGATTTAACTAACAAAACTGTAAGTCGTCAGTGGCAAGACACACATCCCAGCTACTATGTGCATGCCGTTTTGAGTGGCTCCTAGCTTTGCTAACATCCAAATTCCTCAATGAGTTACTACCACAACCCTATGTTTTAAAAAAAAACAAACAAAAAAAAACAGTTTAATGTCAAATCAGTTTCACCATCTGCACAAGGTCTGTTTCAACCCATTTTGGGACACAAATGTGGGAAGCTTCGGTGTCTTTAACCAAAACAGATGTAAACTACCAGTCAAACATTTACAACACCCCAATTTTACCTGTTTGTATTTTTTGTTTGTTTTTAATTGAATTGCAAGCAGTTTGAGATTACAATGGTACAAATACTGGTTATTTTCACAAGAAATAGGTTTATTCTGTAGCAGCAGAGGTTTGTTGTACTAATTCCTACAGGTGTAATTATTTACACTAGCTTGGGAAGTTGCCCCTAAAAAAAGACTGGTGTGGATGATTGGCCAGCTCTACTGGCCTTGGAAAGCATTTTATTGGAGGCGGAATTAGTTTATGACCCAGAGTGCAGAATAAGTCATTGTCATTTTCTAAAACAGTTTCATGTGACATAACAAAGTCATCCTATTACCTACATATAGAACCTCTGTGTCATTGTTAGTCAGACACTAATTTATTAATCAGAGACATTTGTCATCTGTTTTATCTTTGTACACTTTTTTAAAATAATTTTTATACTTTTTTTAATCTTGAGTAATGTGAGTGTTTTCAGTAAATCAAACAAGTACCAGTTTTTGTGTCAGTCCAACTACGTTATCAAATCAAGCTTTATTTTTACAGCACTTTTCATACAAAAGTTCTTTACATAATAAACACCAATTATAAAAAATATATATATAAAAACAATCATACATTTAAAATAAAAAGATTAGAATTCCAAAAGATGAGCCTGATCATACACGCTTTATCACACATCTTCTCACACACACCTGCATTGTACACTCCCCCCCAGCTTAGAATCCGTCTCTCTTTAATCAGATCATAAGTATAAAAGTGCTTTAAGTCATACTGAGATGTTTAGAATTGAGGACACCTACCGTGCTTCAAATCAGTTATAATCAGATTTTCTCCATCTGCTATATTCTACAGGTTTTAGAGAATTTTCTCCATAGAGCTCCAAGAGATTTCAGAGAATATTGCACGGAGCGGCTTCGGCGTGTAGTCGCCAACGGAGAGAGAAAAGAGCTGCCCTGTTGGATAGAGCTGCAGGTATAAACTCACACAGGTCCCATTTCTCATTTAGGATGGAAAACAAACGTCTGTAATAATCATTACCACTGTTTTCCATCACCCGCACTGACAGGCCGCCAACACCAAGAAGCCTATAGATGTGTCTGTGACACTAATGGATGGTAGAACAGTCAGTTTAGAGTTGGATTCAGCCTCCACCTCCGCTGAAGTCTGCCAGGCTGCGGCTGACAAGATTGGACTCAGAGACATCTACGGCTTCTCTCTGTACATCAGCCTCTTTGACAAGGTGAGTAAAGACTTCCTGTTATGGCTGGTCGGTGCTAAGGTTCAGCACTGAAAGGCTGCTGAAATCTACTGATATGTTGTCTCTAGATGTGGTCTCTGAGCAGCTGCAGGAAGCACGTGTTGGACGCAGTGTCTCAGTGCGAGCAGGAGATGAGGAGGGAAGGCAAGGAGGAGAAGGAAACCCCCTGGAAGCTCTCTATCCGTAAGGAACTGTTCACGCCGTGGCATGACTGCTCCGTGGACCGCATCAGCACAAATCTGATCTACAAGCAGGTCATCAAGGGGGTCAAATCTGGAGAGTATACCAGTGAGAAGGTGAGACTCCAGTTGCATTTGTTCCATGTATGTACATATATATATATATATATATGTATATATATATATATGTGTACATATATTTATATATATATATATATATATATATATATGTACACGTATATATATATATATAGATATATAGATATAGATATATATATATATATAAATATATGTACACACACATATATATATATATATATATATATATATATATATATATATATATATATATATATATATATATATATATGTGTACATATATTTATATATATATATATATACGTGTACATATATTTATATATATATATATATATACGTGTACATATATATATATATATATATATATATATATATGTACATATATATATATATATATATATGTATGTACATATATATGTATATACATATATATATATATATATTTATATATATATATATATATATATATATATATATGTGTGTACATATATATATAAAATTAATCATGCAGACATCCGACTGTTTCCTGACAGTCTTATAGCTTTTTTTTTTTTTTTTATTGGGTGGGCGAGGGGAGGTGGGGGGGGGGGGGGGGGGGGGGGGGGTTGCTGTGTTTACTGGTGTTGAAATCATATCAGTGTCTAATCTATAATGATTAAACTGATATATCTCTCTCAGGAGGATGACTACGTCCAGCTGGCAGCGATGCACTATTACATCCAGTTCGGCTCTGCGGTCAGCAGGGACAACGTCAGGACGGTGGTGGAGGAGTGCATCGCCACCACACTTATTGAGAACAAATCTATGAGCAAATGGATCCAGCTCATCTCCGTGGCGCTCTCACAGGTAGCAGAGAAGCAGCTGCTGTATCCTGTTAAGTAGCTCTAAATCCTTCAGGTTCTCATAGTCTTGATCTTTCAGCACAATGCTAGGCATCGGGGATAACTCTGACGTCTTGCTCCTGCAGGATTCGTATGCCAACGGGACGCTGAAAGCAGAAAAGGTGAAAGAACAGCTGGTCGAAGTCGCCCGACAGAAATGGCTGCTCGACTTTTCAAAGTTTTATGAAGTCACTATGATGTCAGGTCAGTCGACTCACTTCATACCCATATCATGCTGTCAACGCTCTGTGAGTTTTTGTCCAGCTGTAATTATTCTTATTATCAGATCCATTTTAGCTGGTGAGTCAGGCAGAAAGTTGGACCTTGGATCCAGTCATGATACACTGGACCAGTTCATTACCCTTGCAGTGGTACTGGAGCATATGTGGAAGCTTGCCCCACCACTCTGAGTGCATTTTGTGGACTTGAAGAGGGTGTCAGCCTCTTCATTTAGGGATCATTTAATCCCAGTGCAACCAGAATAAAAGTTTGGTTCACATAAGCTTTATAAAGAGGAAGATTTCTGGTCCAGTCGGCCTGGGATTGTATCTGTGCTTTTTGTATACGATGTGGTTCTGTTGGCTTCATTAAACTGAGACTCCCAGCAGCCACTACGGTGCCACCTTCATGTCTCAGACCAGGGTTCTCCCTTGGAAAAGGGGGATTGACCATTGAGCTGATAGCCGAAGCCTTTAGTCGATGTCCTAACCCTCACCCTGTGGTCATGAGCAGTGAATAGTGACTGAAAGGCTGAGATGGAGTAGAGTGAGGATATCATGCATATCTAAATCAGCCTTTTAGATAGTTTGGTGTCCCTCTGGAAGAGTTAAAGGAGGTTGCTAATGAGTAAGAATGTGTTGAGGTATTTGCTTTGACAAAATAATTGTCAGAAAATAAATTATATGGACTTCTAGACCACTTACAGCTGCTACTAAATGATGCGTGTATTCTCACATTTGTCTGCAGGACCTCCTTTACCTAAAAGCAGATTTGTTGTGGCTGTAAACTGGAGTAATATCGTCTTCATGGAGCGAAGAGATAGGAAACTCCTTGAAATTCCCTACATAGAAGTAAAGAACGTAGACAGCTTCAGGTAGTTTTTTTTTTTCCTTAATTTACAAAGTTTCCCAGTTCTTATTTTAGTAACACTAGACGTAACACTGATGTGTGTGTGATCTCTCTCTAGTGAAAGCAGTTTCAGCACGCAGACTGTGACTTTGACCACAGTCCGCGGAGAGTTTGTCCTGAAGTCTGCAGAAGCAGCCGACATGGGAGAGCTGATCCGGAGAAACTTGGAAGGTCTTAAACAGCGGTCAGTGTACGCGGTGGCTCAGCAGGAAGCCAGTAAACCAGGTAAGGGTTTGCAGCCTAAACGGTGTCAACTGAACTTTAATCTCTTCTTGAAGAGGCCCATTTTTCCTGCCTCCTCTCTGAAATGACAGTAAAAGTATATCCTCACAAATCTAAGAGCTGTATGTACCATCTTGGTCTAAAAAGGAAGCAGAGGCATGCAAGATGACTCCAGAAGTGTCAGAATAAAAAATATGTTGCTATGTAGGAGTAAACATACCATTTTATTTCTAAAGCCTTTCAAAAGCAAAACAACAGCAGACCAAAGTGCTGAATAATGAACAATAAATATAAATAAAGGCATAAAAACGGCACAAATGTCGGAAGGAAAGTACATTTTTATCCATTCATCCAAGTCCTCCTAGGATTGGTAATGTTTCATGAGCAACTGTGTAAAAGTCAACCTGAGCAGTTTTACGGAGGATTTCAAGGGTGATGTGATGCAGGTAAATAACTCAGGAAGCCATCACCTCATTCTGATTATCAACACCTCTTAAATAGTCAATCAGGAGAATTGAGTGATGGCTCCCAATGTCACCTTATCAACACCAAGATATCATGTCATAGGAAGAGTGAAAACTTCCCTATAAAAACTCCTTCATCTTCCTGTAAACTATCACACCTTTTATGAGTCATAGAAAACAAAAGCAACAATATTTTTGGAACATTAAATGGCAAAAGCAGGTCTTTATTTATTTATTTTTTTAATAAATCAGGTTTTTTGCTGCCCTTTAGCTTTTAGCTAACTGAGGTTTGGCACACTGTGATGAGACGGGCATATTTATCATCAGCAGAGTCCCTGCTTCCATATGAAACCGTGTCTGACAGGTTTACTTTAACTGGAGAAATTATTAGAAGCTCTGAAGTGGACAGTGTTGTTGTCAAGTTTATGTTCACTGCCCATTCAAATGCTTGAGCTGTGAATTGTATTTCATTTGGCCTAGCAGAGTCCTCCAGCTGATTTTCTCCCTGTGAATCAAGTTGCTGCATCCCAGCAAAGATCTTCCGTACTGCACATAGGCCTGTCGCAATAAGTCAATTAATTGCACAATAAGAAAAAATGCGCACAATAAGATTGCCAGATGCAATAATATTAATTTCTCTCTTTCTCTCTTGAGTGTGACATTTGTCTTAAGACAATATTAACTAAACACAGCAACACAACAAGCTTCCATCTGTACTTTAAACACAATAAACTGCAAAAAAAATGGTCTCAAAATGACAACAATGATCGCTTGGCGCAATACTATCGTCTATCGCAATAAGACAATTAATCGCACAGCAAAATTTGTTACCGCGACAGGTCTAACTGCGTGTAGGAGCAGGAGGCTCTTATCATGAAGAGATTAATAAACTCGCACGCTAAAGCTCACTCTGCTTCAGGTGACCCCATGTTCCTGGCGTGTAAGCGAGGCGACTTGCTGGTGGTGGTGAAGGATGAAAAGTACTCGCCGGATGAGAACTGGATCAGCGCAACCAACCAGCGGACGGGTAGCAATGGTGCAGTCAATGTGGACACGGTGCAGTTCCTGCCAACTCTCACCATGCCCAGTGAAGAAACTCTGGTAGGTGCCAAAGAAAGAAAGAACACTTTCCTTAAACTATGAATGTACGTTTCAGGACATAAGAAAATACTTATTTAGACCAAAAGATGTATTAAAATTACAAAAAACGTAGCCTGTAATGGATCTGCTGGTTAACATGACATCCCCCATTGTGGTGTAACCGATGCACTTCTTCTCCCCCCTGCAGGAGCTGCTCAGTCTGAAGCAGAGGAAACCCCTCGTCACCAGTAACATCCCTGTGGAAGAGACAGTGGCTCCTGTTTCTATAAAAGAGTTTGCACTTGAGCATTTCAGGTAAATAAAACACATAAAAACACGTGGATTCATCTAAAATCAGCGATGCTGACACGGACATGTTAGTTCTGCAAATGAATGCTTGTTTTGTTAAAGCGGCTCTATGATGCTATTTCTAGGTTTCTGAGCTTTCTACACTGTTATAGTGTTGAATACTCATCAGAACATATGAGCGGTGTTGTTTTGTTTTTTTTTTTATCACGGAAACACACGTTTGAGTTTTCGCTCTACGTCCGGTTTCCATGGTGACGGAAAAGATTGGTTTTAGAGAGTTTTTTTTCTACTTCGAAACTTTAGTGGCGTCCCGGTGGAGGGACTCAGTGATTGGACATCTTATCTAGGTTGTGCACGTTCATGAGAAGAAAGCCACGCCCACCTTCACTGCTTAGTATAACTACTGCCAGCAGCTGACCAATCAGACGCAGCCTGCAGGCGGGACAGAGGGCGGAGCTTTCTCTGTTTGGTTGTTTCTGACAGAGGCTGATCTGAGAGGATTAATACAAATTAATGAAGGGGTTTGTGAAAAATGCTTGATTATTTCTTAACCTTTTGGACTTGCATGTTAAAATGAATTAAACTGAAATGTGCATCATAGAGCCACTTCAAACAAACCCAAGAAGCAAGCAGAGCTTTTTCATTGATCTGCTCGCACCCTGTTTTAGGCCTTCCAGTAAGGAAGGAGGTCGACAGGGCAAAGGGACCAGAGAGAAGCTGTGGGTTTGTTCCAGAGAGCCTCTCAAACAGCCGCTACTGAAGACCGTGCTCCAGAGCCCGGAGCTCAGCAGCCTGGCCTGCAATGCCTTCACTGATATCCTTTTACAAGACTAAAGGCAACCCAGACACATGCTGGGTCCCTCTGGGGGCAGTTTTAGGGTTTGTTTCAGACATATTCCTGATGTGTAAGGCAAACTGTGTTTTAGGTTTAAAGTCATGTATGGCAGAGAACTTCCTACAGCTCAACCAGGATAAGAGAATTTTAGTTATCCGTCCTGAAGACGAGACAAAGATATTTATACCAAAACAGCAACATTTCAAACCTTCCCAGTATGAAATAAAACTGTGTTTTATCTCATACATTTATTCCATACATGATCAGGTGCACGTTTTTAAAATTGTCTGTGTGAAGATTTGTGTCATTAATGTGTCAAACGGTTGGTTTTATGACCCTTTGTGTTGCTTTTGTGTAAGAAAACTGACACAGCTTAGGTTAGATTTGCAATTGGTGAACCAAACAGTCGCAAATCCACAGGTTCAGATCTAATTATTTTGGGTCTCCTTGACCGTTGCTGCTACCTATCCTCAAGTACATGGGTGACTACCCCATCAAGCATGCTCGCAGCCCCTTGGAGCTCACTAACCAGATATTCGGTCCTCCCACCCAACACGAAGCACTGCGGGATGAGATCTACTGCCAGATTATGAGACAGATGACCACCAATGCGAACAGGTGCTCTTCAGCTTCCTCTACCACATCAGAAACATTTTAAAAGTCTTGCGAAATCAGCCGACACATTCAACCCTCTGTTACCGTTTTCCCCCTCGTCTCCTTTGACCATCAGGGTGAGTGTAGAGCGTGGGTGGCAGCTGATGTGGATGTGTACAGGCCTGTTCCCGCCCAGTCTGACACTGAGGAGCTACGCTCAGCGCTTCCTGGAAACGCGACCCAGAGAGCAGCTGGCTGCCGACTGTCTGCAGAGGATGCAGGAGATTTCCAGGTAAGGCTGTGGGATTTGGAAATGATAGGTTCCAAGTAACATTTCAACAAGTTTTTTGTTGCTTTTACTGCGGAGTCACATGACTGAATGGTCAGAATTGGTGGAGCTTTCCAGATGTGTCCTGGTGTTGGTGGAGCTTTCCTGACATGCTGATGTTATAAAAAGATTTAAGCAGGAATAGTTATGATTGAAATGTTTAAACCTGCTGAAAGGTAGGCCTGAAATTGCATCTTTCTTTCTCTTCTGAGGGAAATCTTTTATAAAGCATTACAATACAGAGTTACATTCACAATTCACAACACAAAGCATCATGTTAAGCTCATCTAGAGGCGTTGGTGGCATTTTAGGCTCGTAGAGAGCTGGGATGTCCCGTCGCACAGTAGAAATCTTTACTGCGGTCAAATGGATTAGTATTGCAGCTCCTCTGTGGAGCAAGTGGACACTGTGTGACCTTGACCAATGAGTAAAATGTTCAAAAGCCATGACCTGTGATAGCAGTTTATGCATCGCGCACACATGAGGAAGGCATGGCTGAGGAAGAGGAGGGTACAGATGTTGCCCTGACCTGCCTGCAGTCCCGTTCACTCCTCAGATAGAGAATGAGTGGCGAAATCTTTCAATAAAAACATGTGAAGATGTGTTTGCAGGGGAAATATGGAACAAAATAACAACTGCAACGCTTCATTATTTGATTTGTTTAATACCAGAACATCTGTAAGAAGGAACGGCAACGTTACAAAGTGCTAAAAGCTTTTGCTGCACCTTTTTTTTCCCTGGAAATGTGTCGCAGGTCTGGTTATTACATTGTGGTTTTATTGGGATTTTACCCCAAAATGAAAAAAATGATCCCTAGTTTTTGATAATTTAACTTGAAATCAATCTGATAGTGGTAGTATTTTTATACTTAGAATATGTTAATTTCAGGTTGTTGTGGTTGTTTAATAAGTTAATGTGAGGGCTTTGACTTTTCAGTCGGGAACCCAGGAAGTTTCCTCCCTCTCAAGCGGAGGTGGAGGCCATCCAGCAAAACAGCAATCAGATCTACTTCAAAGTTCATTTCCCGAATGACACGGATGATGTAAGACAACACTTTTCTACCAATTCTGAAGAAATATTTCAGCTCTCTGCACCATCTCAGCTCAGTCAGCTCATTGTGTTGTCAGTTTCTTTCTTTCCTTCTTTCTTTCTAGTGGAATAATGTTGGAACTGAGCTGAATGGTTTTTGCGCATTTTGTTTTGCCTTAATTTGACATTTAATTTAGTTTTTTGTTATTATTTTTATTTATTTATTTCAGTAATGGTTTTCTGCACGGTTAGTTTCTGCAATTTACCTTATCTTCAATTCCTATTCCAGATTAAGGGGAAAGTCTGAGATTTTAAACGATTCATACAGCTAAATACATTCCCATGAAAAATCCATTAGTTTCTAAAATGAGCTCATTTCAACTAAAGATAAAACAACAATGTCACTGTTTACTGAACCGAAACTGAAAAGGCAAAATGTAAAAGTAGTGTGTGAAAATCTAAATCACACCTCATGGTTCAGCAGCTTGTAGAGGCAACTTTAGATGTAAAAACTAGAACAATGAAATGAGTCTCTCACATTGTTGATTTGATTGAAGATTTTGGTCTGTTTTTCTGTACAGCTTAGCTTCATTCATACACTGTATGTCTCTGAAACTCTTTTTTTCAGTCATTCTCTTGTAGGTTTGCTGTTTTTGGGATCATTGTATTGTTGAATGACCCGGTTTTAGTCGAACTTTAGCTTTCAGACAGACGACCTCGTATTTAACTGCAAAATACTTTAGTATTTTATAACTGCATGGTATCCAGGTCCAGCCAAATGATCAGCCCTCCACTACCGTGCTTGACAGTTTGCATGAGGTGTTTGTGCTGAAATACTGTTTGGTTGTGAAGAAACATCTCCTGTTTGGATTCTTCTGTCCAGAGGTCTTGTGATTTGTTCAGAAGCAGCTTTGCTAACGTACGCTGTGCTGTCATGTTGTTTTCAGAGAGACGAGACCTTCTCTGATCAGCCTCTCCAAACAAGCCACGCTCTTTCAGTGTTTTTCTTATTGTTCTGTCATGAACTTTAATATGCAAACATGCTAACTGAGGTGTGAGATGTAGCTTTTGAATAACTCTGAACATTACATTCTGGCTTTTGGTTGAACTGAATAATTGATTCCAGATCGGAAATAGCCTCATAATAATTCTCATTGTAATAGGAAGCACATTTTGTTTCTTTAAAACCACTGCTGATGTCTTTCCTCTGTGTTAAGAACACACCTGAATACTGCAATGCGTCAGACTAACAAACCAAAACAAAGCCTGTACAGCGGTAAACACAGACGACGATCATTTAATCAAGTGCATTTGATCAGCAGCACTTGGCTGCATATCGATTATTATAATGATTAATTTTCAGAGTCTAATAGCGTGTCAAGCCTCTTTGCAACCATTCATCCACGTCTTCTTACCTTTCTGCAACTTATTAGCAACTATCACAAGCTGACACATTGTATCGTGACTTCTTGACCTTCCAGCTGTTTGAAGTGACGTCAACAACTACAGTGAAAGACCTGCGCTGCAGCATCGCTTTGAAGCTCAAGCTGAGCTCACCGGATGGATACGGCCTGTATGTGAAGACGCCGATCAAGGTGCGGTCGGGTCTTATACCTGAAAAATTTCCTGTCATGACTTAGTTCTGATGCTGTTACCTTGTGAGTTGACATGCAAGTCACTTTGATGTAAAGGTAGATTTTGTTTTTAGGTTTGCTGTCTGTGCACAGTGTGGCCCAGAATGTCCGAAGAACTGGCCTTAAGTCTGAAATATCTGATCTTTGTTTATTCTGACTGGAATATTCAGTGACATCCTGTTTCATATTTTGTAGATCCAGAGCCTGGATGAAGAGCAGTATTTCTTTGACAATCTAAAGGAGCCTTTAGAAGTTCCCAAAAAGGCAAAGAAACTGAAAGACGGTAATGCATTATGCAGATGCCTTTGCTTTTTTTTTTATGTGTACATGTGCCACTTTTCTAATTGTTGAAACTTTGCTTTCCAGCCAACCTGGCCATCATGCCCAGCATGGTGATCTTCAAACGGAAGCTCTGGTTCAACGTGAGCCCGGGAAAAGACCTGGTTGCAGACCTCATCTTCCATTATCCGCAGGTGCGCCACAATGACTGGCAATCGGTCTTTATTCTGCTGAATTTGAGCTGCAGAACCGTCACACTGCCTCTGATTTGGTTCCATGCAGGAGATGCCAAAGTACCTGCGGGGATACCACAACTGCACCAAAGAGGACATGATTAAACTGGGCGGGCTGCTGTTCAGAGTCGCAGTAGACTCCGACAGGTCGCAGTTTGTCATGATCCCCAAAATGCTGAATGAGCTGGTTCCCGCTGACCAGCTGAAAGTCATGACTCCTGAAGAGTGGAAGAAGGTGAAGAAGGAACTGTGCAGAACCTGAGACATTCTCTTAACTCTTAATTCATAAATATGGAACTGAAGAGTGATCTAGACGTGCTGAGTGTTGTCCTCCTGTCTCGCAGCACATCATCTCTTCATACAACAAACAGAGCGGCATCACGGTGCAAGAGGCCAAAATCGCCTTCCTGAAGACCATTTCAGCCTGGCCAACCTTCGGATGTGCCTTCTATGAAGTCAAAGTGAGTAGTGAGGCTGAAGTGAAGGCAGCGTCATAAAAACAACATCGCAGTTAAGCTTATTCATCATCTCATTCCATTTGCAGCAAACATGTGAATCCAGCTATCCCAGTATGATAATGATGGCCATCAGCAAGAGGGGAGTCAGCTTAATAGAACCAAAGAAAAAGGTGTGTCCAATAATTATCCTTAAATTATTTATATTCTACATAATGCTCTTTATAGATGGCTGTCTATGAAATGAAAGGATGCATGCTTTCATGATCATGTTACCATATGTGCAAGCTGATCATAGCAAAGAGCCTAAAAGCATGGCGTGTTGTTGTACTGAAAACCTACTAGGAGCTGCTGGTGTTGCACGAATTCAGTCGCATCACAGACTACTACAGTGAAGGCAACTTCTTCCAGATGACCATCCGCACCCTGGTGCAGGGCATCAACTTCTCCTGTGAAGCCACACAGGTGTGCAGATGCCTTTTAAAATTCTCCTTCTCAGCACAAGCCACGACATTTCTACTAGTTTACATGAGTTTGTTTGAGAAAACTGACATTGACTCAAATGTTTTGAATCTCTTCCAGGCTCATGCGATAGAGGATCTCATCAGATCGTACGTCAGGATGTACGAGGGACAGAAACAGTCCTTTCAACCGAGGAACAACATGTTTTCCAGAGGCTTTAGTGGCAAAATGCGTCCTGTGCGCTACTGATTAACTAGCGCGCTTGCTCTGTGTCTTTGCATTGTTGCATTTGTAAAGAATAAATGAGAAAGCTGTCCATAATATTGATTGCTCCTATTAAAAGAACAGTGATATCCAAAGTTTTATGTGTATTATTTAAATTTTTATTGTATGTTTTACCACGCTGAGATTTATGTGTTATTTTTTGGTGGTATTAAACTTGTGCAACATCTCAGTCATTTGTCTTTGAAGGCTGATTATCAGGAATTTATGCTCTCAGAAGTATATATATATATCCCTGCTTATTTTTATTAATGTACTTTTTATGATTATTAAAAACCTATTTACAATCTCATTCATCTCTAAATGAAAAGTTCAGCCTTTTTTCATTCTGTTTCCGAGTTTTTCTTTATATTTATGAAATGTGATTCAAAATTTAGCTTTCTTACTAGCTCCATAAGATAACACATATAATGCTTGTAATGTATAATTTGAAGTTCTTTAAATTTATCAGAGCCTTGAATTTTTGTTTGTAATCTTTTAATTTTGCAGGTTTGCATGTTGTTTCCTGAGCCAGAGAGTAGCACTGCTGCTCCAACCTTTTGTTTGGAAACATTGTTGGGTTTATTTAAATGTTTTTCTTTTTAGAAAAGCTGAGATAAAAGTCACCTGATAGAGGAAATATTTTGTTTTGCCAACATCCTGTTGAGCAGAGTTAGACTTTGTTGTTTTGCTGTATACAAGGACCCACCTGTAATATTTGGCAACTTTACTGTGTTCATGGACACTCTGATACTTTGATCATTTATTAACTAATCAATGTATATCTCGAGTGAATATAGGTGTACATAATCCTGTTAAAATAACAGGTTTTTATGATTTTATACATAAAAGCAAAAACAAGGCATTCTAAAAAATGTTCAACCTTTTATTGTGACCTTTAACTTGTACAATTTTATAGAAAAACAAACTAAAAACATACAAAAAGATTATTGTATGTGTGTGCACAACCTTGAACTTGCAGTATCTTTATTTAATAATATTCAGTCTTCTTGTGTAAGTAAAATATAGATAAACAGACTGGTTAAAGCCAAATAAAGTTAAACTGCCCTTGTAGGATGGTTCTAACACTTCAGAAGAACTGGATATAAATATTGGATATGAAACACTGTGAACACAGTCATCAATGGTGGAGGCATAAGGGACTCAAGGGAACTCAAACACATGAAAACTGGGCAGGAAGTCTGCCTACAGTATCACAGACCTACAGGCAATACTGAAGGCTGCAAGCAAATAGGCCTCTGGGTCATGTACTACATATGTTCGAGCTGTGGGATGGATAAAGAAAACATCAGGTGCTTCAACAAAGTGTTAGTTTAATAATGTGCACATTTAAAACAAAGTTACATTTTCTTGGCATTTTCATCCTTGTAGATTAATTTTACATTGTCAAATTATACAGGTTACAGGTTACGTTAAAGATGGAAAAAGTTTAGAAATAATCTGTTAATGACATCATTCATACATGCATTCGTACATAAATACATCTGATTATTATGACAGTTTAACAACTGACATGCCTTTTTTTTTGTTTTTTTACAGTGAAACTGAGAATAACTTTTTTGTCTTTAAAAGTGTTTTTATTTTCTAATTACATCACTGTGACATGTTGGAGACAAAATGATTTCTGATAATATCCTTTTTATATTTCCACTCTGCTACATGAATTGTTGGGAAGTTGTTGACTTATTGCTATGTCATGACCTGGAGTACACTTACCGCTGCAATTTAAAACTTTTATTACATAAAGGGCCTTTATGGTTTTTGACTGCAGGCCATCTTCAAAATGTCAACACACACTCCTAGTTTTCCATCAGGAACATGGTGCTCCAGGAATGTCCCCACTGCTTCTTAAATATCAGCAACAGAGTTCTCCTTTTCCTCATAGCACAACACTGGTCTCATATGTAAGATCCTATTTCCTGTTGCCTGTTGAGACGATGGCAGTTACCATGGAAACCATGTGACCAGAAAAAAAACAGATTACCATGGGACAGGTGCAGGTTTTCATCTCTGTTTTCCTCATGCAAGCTGACTCTGAGGGGTAGTGTTGGGACAGACAAAAAGCCTTTTACACGGTGTTTATAATCACTCTGGGTGATTATGTTTTAAAATATTATTTTAAAAAGCTTAGGAAAAAGGGGGAAAACATACATTTGTTGACTCTCATAGAGCTGTTTATAGGGTTAAAGTGAGGTGCCGTAAAAAAAAGTTGACATTTTATGCACTGCACCAAATTTTGAGCAAAATACCTTGTAGCCCAACCACATCATCACCCTCCCACCTGCACCCCCTCTCGGCAACTTGTTTTTCAAGACAAAAGTATAAATATGAAAACCTCAACCTTCACGCGCACAACCATTTTGTTAAAACTATATACAGCGTGCAGTTACAGTACAGATATCTATTACTGTATAACCACATACATATGAGTTTGTGTATTCAAATATAAATGTGTCAATTTTCCTCTCCTCTCAAGCAGACAAGAACTTTCGGCCATGTAGAGCATGAACGTGCAATAATAATTGGAAAATACCACGTTCAAAAATGCAAATGGGACGGCTACAAACCTTACTTTAATGTCTTTCTTGCAGAACTGAAATTATACATAAACTGATTACAAAATGTGAAAAACCAAAAAGCAATAAGGACCCTTCAAGCACGGAAAGAACTGCACATATTTTGACCCACAAAAGACACTGACTGATGAAATTGAATGGACAGACAGCATTAACTCTACCGGTGGTTCATTGTTTCTTTTTTTCTTTTAATTTATGTTTTTTACTTTGTAAAATGTCAATACCAGAAATAAAGTTGAGAAAATATATAAATGAATAAATTTTTTTTTTTTTTTTAAACTTTCGGCCATGTTTTTGTTTGTTTGTTGTTTTCGCCTAAACAAGAAGAAGCTGTTCTCAGGTCAACGCCGAGCAGAGTCTTCCGGTGAGCCGAAAGCTACTTCGGCGGAGTGTAAACTGATCCCAGATCAGTGTCTGTTTCAGTGTCGAGCCTCCTTAATCGCGCTGCGAGGCGCGCGGCAGCCTCGCGATAACCTCGCCCTACTACCAGAATCAAAGCTCCGCTCGCGATCTGGTGGATGCTGACAGGCGCGCGGCGGTGCGGTCATCATGCAAAGGTTACGCTGGATCCGTTTCAAGAAGCAGTTCCTCCGCAGCAGGACTCGCGCGGGTCACAAAATAAAGCGAGACGTCTAGCGAGACAAAAAGCGGACTAAACTCACGTTTACTCGGCCTGTTTGACCGCGGCAGGTGTCAAGCGATGGACGCAAGTTTGGGATTTCCGCGACAGGCGGTGCGTACGCTGGCTCCTCTCGGCGGTAAAGTGGCTTCATGAGTGTCCAAAGTAACAGTGGAAGTGGTGGTGGAAGTTTGGAGGCGACGCCATCTTGGTCGCAGCTCTCCTCGTCCCCAACGATTTCTCAACAACACATAACAGCGACCGCAAAGAGCAAGGAAGGTACATTAGCTCAACCAAGCGCAACCTACTCCTCTCCCCCTTCAAAATATTTCCTTTTTATTCAGGAGAAGTGGCGTCTTTTGGAGATTTTGTTGAAGTAAAAATGGATGTCAAGTTGACTGATGCCATGAATTGGAAGCCAAACGTCAGCTGTCAGTTCAGTCTAAGTAGCAGCAGGCTATCTTGTTTGCACAAAGGCTGAGCTAGCTGGTTGTATTTTTTTTTTTTATTTATTTATTTTTTTTTACTGTGTGAAAGTCAGGTTTACACGGTTTCTTGTCAAATGCGACGAGTGTTTTCGTAGCAGTTTGTAACATTTTGCCTCGTGCCATCTAGTAAATAAACAACGTAGCTGTGCATGCATCCATGAACGCATTGCAATGGATGCCCCCCCCCTCCTCTTCTGCTCTTATGAACTTGAAAATAGGCCGTAGATTTGACTTTTTAACTAGTTTAAATGCATATTGTTTATTGTTTTAAAAAAAAAAAAGTAATGTACTTCTATGTTGCTGAGATGCGATGGGGCTAAACTAAGTGGCAGCAGCTGGTTGGGATCCATTAGTTAAAATAATCAGATTGCGATGGTGATGACAGGTTGGATCCAACCAAAACCTCCCTATCAAGGCTTTCTTTGAACAATCCCCCCCGAGACTTGCAGGATTACCCTGATATGAGCCAAAACTAACATTGCAATACGAAGCTCTGCCTGCATAGATGAATTAACCTGCATCGTCTGTCTTTGTCCTGAGATAACCCCATTGTTTTCCCTGTTCGTGGGTTTCATAATGCCCATTATGCCTTTTAAGGCCAGCCCCTCTGCCAGAAGCTATGTAAAGATGACAGCCAGGAAATGTCCAATAAGGAAATAAACACTTCCAGCAAGGAAGCAGAGGAGGACCTGCGTTGGCTCTCTGGAAACTGGTTGTTTGAATGATCAGCCCCAGTCAGACACATATGAGTAATCCTCTACAAGTGTGAGAGTCATGAGCATTGTGGCTCTGAAATATATGGATGTAATTTAAATGTAAAACAAGGCTTTTTGCTCAGCCTGAATAGCCTGTTTCAGCAGTAAAAGGAGCACCGATTGCACACATGTAGCATTTAAATTAGATCCACTGGCCCTGAAAAAGGCCCAAATCTTTTTAGTTGTGTTGCAAAATGATTTTAGTCTTGAGAAAACTTCTGTTGTTTCTTCAAAGCTGTTTTAATGTTTGGAGACTGCCTGGTACTGTGCAGCGAGGTCATTCTGGCAGCACAACATAATATTTATGCTATAGATAGTCTACTTGAAGGCTTCCTTCTTCCAGCTTTGCCTCTTTGCTTCCTGTCTCCCCTGCAGTACAGTGACCTTTCTGCTTGGTTTGGAAATGCTGTGTCATGAATCTACTAAATCTTCCATTATACCACCTCCTCAGCTAAATGCTTTCCACTTTTTCATGTGTTATTCATTCATTTACACTATTCTAGTGATGTCCCAGTAGTTTATGTTGCTCTGAACCTTTGTACAGCTCTGGTATATGATAACTTGAGCATCTTAACTTACGATACCCTGTGTCCTCATGTCAGGCCCCATGGATGAGCTGCACAGCCTGGACCCCAGGAGACAAGAGCTGCTGGAGGCCAGGTTTACAGGAGCTGTCAGTGGCAACACAGTAGGCAGCACCGGCAGCACCAGTGGAGGTGCAAAGGTAACACGACAGCCACCATTTTGAGACTCAGGATACATACAAAGTCAAAGCTTTATGAGCTAAAACTTACAGATCTAACAGCTTTTTTTAGATGGATTTTATGCTCCGATCCATGACAGATTAGTTTGGGTGAAACAATAGATTGCAACCACAAACTTATCTCTTTTTTTTTTGGCACCAGCAACAACCACAAGCTGAAGCAGCCTGGAAGCTCGTGTTCATGAGTAATTAGTTCCAGCGTGATCAGCACAGGTCAGAAAGTCCCAATCACAAGCAGGAGCCTCATACATGCCAAGAAATTTAAAAAAAAAAAAAAAAAGGAGCCCTGCTCCTCATGTTTGGAAAAGCAGGTTAAAGGTTCCTGTTTTCTTAAAAAGGTTAGAGAGTTCTTGGAAATGTTCACACGCTTGGAAAAGGGCCAAGTGACACACCTAATAACTGGGGATCTGCATTCCTGACAGACAAGGCAGACCAGAGACCTTCCTTCCATGTTGGTTTGTCTGTGTTACGTAAGATCAGCTCACCTGTCCTGACTCTTCTCATGGTTTTCTTTCTTTGTAGGGTCTGGCCAATGAATCGTCGAACCACAGCTATGGAAGTCTGGGCTCATCTAGCGACAAGGAGTTGGAGGTAAAAAATATAACGCTGTGAAGTATGGACATGTTTTCAGGGCTTCCTCCTTGCAAAGCCCACTATTCTTTCTGTCTGTCCCACTGCCTCCACCTCTTCCTTTCCTTCTCTTCCTAGAGCTCTGATTTGAAAAGAGGGAGCTCCCCTGCCTACTCAGTATGTACTCTTTTCTTCCTGCTGAACACCAGCGCTGGTTTCTGCTCTGTTAGATAAAACACAGAGGATTCATGCTTGGTTTTTTTTTTTTTTTTCCTTTTTTCCTCTTCTCATTTCACATCGATTCACAGACCCCAGAGAAGAAGCACTCTGAGTCGTCCAGGGGGAGGAAGAGGAAAGCTGATACCTATTCTGAGAGCAGTCAAGGTATGTTGGGCCTCTGCATGAAACCGGTGGGATCCAGGTGATTTAGTTAGAGTTCCATAAATATTTTTTCTTGCAGGGAAGACGTCACGCGGACCGAAAATCAGTGACTATTTTGATGTGAGTACCTCATTTTCTACATTTATTTTAGTTATTAATGTGATTGTTTTGACTTATGTTCTGAAGTTGAGCCCCTCTGCAAAGTTTCAGGGTGGAAATGGTTCCAGTCCAGTTAGAGGCCTCCCGTCGGCTCGCCGCTCACCACAGAGCTCTCACTCTGCTCCAGGCTCAATCGTAAGTGTTTGGGGTTGATTCCTTGCTGTGGGGTTTTCGAGAATGTTGCAGAAAAGGTTTTAGCCGAGTTTCTTTGTCTGTAGATCCGCCAGAACAGCTCCTCTCCCACCAGTCTGTGTTTTGGGGACTACAACCCCAAAGCCTCCTTAAGCAAACTTGTCCAGGTATTTTTTTTTTTTCCACTGAGCAAACATCCTGATGTGATACTTTTTAAAACATTGATTAGTACATCTCTTACCGCTACTGTCCCATTAGACGGAGCTAACTGGTCTGAAACTTGCTGCCCTGGAGAGCAACAAGAGCCTGGACCTGGAGAAGAAGGAAGGACGGATAGATGACCTCCTCAGGGTGAGTTCAGATCTTGTGTCTGTCCTTCAGTTAGGACTGCTGTTGCATGGTTTCTACATTACATATATTTAAAGGGGTGCTATTATGGTATTTCAAGTTTTCTGAGCTTTCTACAGTGTTACAGTGTTGAATCCTCATCAGACATGTGAACGGCACTGTTTTTTATCACCTAAATGCATGTTTGAGTTTGAGTTCCAGCATGCTCTCCGCTCGGTTTCCATGGCGACGAAAAACGCGTCGTTTTAGAGAGTTTTTTTCTACTTGGAAATCCTTGTGACGTCCCGGGGGATAAGGTTCGGTGATTGGTTACCTTCTACTGGTTAACAAGGGCATGTACAAATACATCAGGCGGGTGGAAAACGTTGGATAAAGTTATTTCCAACGATGGCTGGTGAGTTTGCCAAAGAGAGACATCCTGCTGCATTCGTCGCTGTGGGTTGCTGTTTTCCACTTCGTTTTCAGGGTCTGATTCAGGTTCCAACATGTAGGGCTGTATGCTATGTGTTGACATTGTATTTTGTTTTTTTATTGAGTTCATATTAGCCTAATCCTTCTGTTTATGAGATGTTACAATGACGGCGAAAGCAGGTGCAGTGCGCGCTCCCGATGTAGCGCGGTGGCGGGGCTTAATGCGGAAGAGTCTCAATCCACTCGTTTTGCCCACAGGCTGATCTGACAGCCTACGGAGAGGGTCGGTCTGAAGTAAATAAAGCGATTTGTGACAATAAGTCGATCAATCCCAGCCCTTCTGGGCTCAGAAATAAAAATAAATTAGCCTGAAATGCACATGATAGTTCCACTTTAACTGCACGTGCAGGTTTTATGCTTTTTGTGTTTAATTTTTTTTTTCCATTTTATTTCAACAGGCAAACTGTGACCTGCGGCGACAGATCGATGAACAGCAGAAACTTCTAGAGAAATACAAGGAGAGGCTCAACAAGTGCACCACAATGAGCAAGAAGCTGCTCATAGAAAAGGTATGCCAGTTTGTTAGCAACAAATGCCGCACATATAAAGTTGCTCCTCAGCATCGGACAGCCGACTGTACGGCACTGCCGTCTCCTGCCACCCCACATTTCTTTAAATCAGGGGTTTCCAGAGTCGGACCGCTGCCCTGCCAGCTCTTCATGTGTCCCTGCTTCAACACACCTGGCTTCCTTCAAATGGACCCAACAGCCATGAAATTCTGCACAATGACTGATCATTTTGAGTCAGTGTGCTGGAGCTAACCTGGACTGCTCTCTATATTCAATACAGACCGACTCAGTCTGGAGTCCCTCCCCTTCATGGAGATCCGCATCTTTTTCTTAAACAAACCGGCAACTCTGATTGGTTGATCTGAGGAGCTTCTTGCCTTGCGTCACCACGTATTCTTCAAACATTCAAGATGGCGCACCGACGTAGCAGGAGTTCTTTTTTTCTTGCAAGTCGTTGCACCGAGTTGTCACTAAGGCCATGCAGCCTCAGGTTTTTACAGCTAAAACAACACAGGTCATTTATGTCTTCTTTACTGCATGCCATGTTTATTTTCTTCTGTTGCGTTCGCTCTACTGAACACTTCCGGACATTGTAGGTCGTCGCTTCACTGACGTCACGTCCGCCATTTTTCTGATTGGTTCACTCCGTGCTTGTTTGTCCCGTCCTAGAAATCTGTTGACGCGAGTCAGTCCCCAGACTCTATGCTGGTACAGCGAGAGAGACTGGCTTGCCATGCTATGTTTGAGCAGGGATACGTGGAAAACCTGCAGGATTGTGGCCCTGGAAGGCCAGAGCCAGACACTTTTGCTTTAAATGTATCTAGGAAAGCAGGAATGGTTGAAGGGATTTATTGAAACAAGGCAAAAAGAGGTTGTATAGATGTGTAATTCCATTTCTGATGTAACCTTTTACTCATCTTAGACAGAATTTTTTTTAATGTTCTTTAGTCTTCAGGAAGTTTTCCAGCTTTCTTAAGGGACTTGGTGAAGCTCGAGGAGGATTTGTCACTCCATAAGACTTGTTACTAATCTTCAGTCCAGTTCTTCTCTCATTTATCGTTCCTCAGCCTTTTCTCCCTCTTGACTTTTCTTCAGAATAGCTTCTTGACAACCACCCTTCCCATGGAGACAATTTGTAACAAGGCTGTTTTTCTCCATCACTTTCCGATCCCATTTATCTCCTGTAGGTAATGTTTCTTAGGCCCCCTCCTCGACTTTTACCCTCCAGTTTTCTCAGGTTGCTGCAGATAAGCCATGGTTTTGACTTTTAGCTCTTATTGTTTGTGCAAAAATAATATTTTCTATCTTTCAAACTGTGTTATCTTTGGCATTTTTCATAGATGCAGCTAAAGAAATCAAAATAAAAGATGACTTTGTGACAAACTGTAAAGAAGTGGATAAAGATCCAATATAAATGGCTTCTTTAGTAATTTGTTACGCTCACATGCAGACAGAACTGGCTCATCCCTCTGTGCCTTCTTTAAGCTTGAATAATTCAAAGGTGAAATCTTGGTGTCTTTAAAATCAAAGCACTTTCCTCTGAAATGTTCAGGTACAGAGAATGTTCTGACAGTGAGTGGAAAAGCAGGAAATGTCTAAATGGGGAAAAAAAACCTTGAGAAAATTTTGAGAACCAATGAAAACGCTTTAAAAGATGACATGAAAATCTGACTGCTTGGAAGCAAGGGAAGAAATAACAGGGATGTGTGCTCTTAATTTAAGCTCCACTCAAGAGCTGAAAAGGTTTTAGTTCTGTGGATGTGTCTTGTTAGTAAGTGGAGTATTTTGGTGTTTTTACTTTGCTCTGGGATGCAGCTACTTCAAGAGAAAAGTTCCCGATTGGCTAGTCTGGTTGGTACTTTCACTTGCCACCTGTTGACTTCTGATCTCCGCATTTTTGGATTAAAGTTGCATCCCGCGCTGACATGGTGATGGGATCAGGTGTCCTGCCTCACTGGGCTTGTTCTGATGCTATTGTTTTATTCTTTTGCTAAATACACTTTTAGATTGTTTTCATTTCTGTGAGGAGATGCAGCTTCGAGGATGTGAGCTGGGGCTCGTCTGACTCGTGAATGAAGCAGCTTGCTGTCAGCTGGAAGAGAGACCTTCATGGGTGTGTGTGTTTGCCTGCTTTCTCACACAGAGTACGCAGGAGAAGCAGTCGTGTCGCGAGAAGAGCATGCAAGATCGCCTCCGTCTCGGTCACTTCACCACCGTCAGACATGGCGCGTCCTACACGGAGCAGTGGACCGACGGATACGCATTCCAGAACTTGATCAAGTGAGAATCCCAAACATAAAGCAGCTTTTTTTGTAGCATTTTATTTTAGGGCAAATTGAAGCTTCAGCAAAGTAAATTTTTATTTGCATGTTTCACTTCAGAGCCAGGAAGTGAAGCATGCAGGAAGTGTGTGTTTGTAGTGTTTTGCATTCAGTCTCCTCATGTACGCTTTCTGCTTTGCAGGCAGCAGGAGAGCATCAACCAGCAGAGGGAGGACATAGAGCGACAGAGGAAGCTGCTTGCAAAGAGGAAGCCGCCAAATCCTGCATCTCCCTCCTTGTCTGTGGCCTCCACGTCTGAGCCCAAACAGCGAAAAACAAAGGTGGTCAACGGCAACGATTCAGACCCTTTCCTGAAGCCCTCCCTGCCTCAGCTGTGAGTAAACACGAGTAACTCCATGTTGTCAGCAGGAAGCAGCAAAATGCTAAAATAAAAGAATTTTGATGGTTGATTGTCCTTTTTATAGATTTTACAACAGGTGTGTTTTTAAAAATCGCTCCTTAAGTGCCTCTGCCATTAATGTTTTCAGTGTTTCCCGCTTCAACACGCCTGATTCAAATTAAATGGATCCTGTGAAGTTCTGCGCAATTGACTCATTAATTTGAGTCAGGTGTGTTGGAGCAGGGAAATGTCCAAAAACTTGACTGTGAACGTGAAAGAGCAGAGCTGGACGCCTCTGTTTGGAGTGTCAGAGTTGGACAGATGTAAAGATTTTGTGTTGCTGTTCAACTCGTCACATTTTCAGTCAGAAGCTGAGTCAGAACCAAATTTATGAAGTTTAAAATTGAATTTCCCCCTCAAGCGTTTGCTTCTTATTAATGCTCCGGCAGGCTGACCCTGGCTGAGTACCACGAGCAGGAAGAAATCTTCAAACTTCGCCTTGGACACCTGAAAAAGGTCAGCGACCGAAAGCAAAAACTAGTTAATGAAGCGCTTTAATTAGATGTGATTGTGTCTGGAGATAAGACGAGCATCATCCACCGAACAACGCTGCGGTGGGAATTACAGCAGACATCTTGTAATTCCAGGAGGAAGCTGAGATCCAGGCAGAGCTGGAGCGACTGGAGCGGGTCAGGAACCTCCACATCAGAGAGCTGAAGAGGATAAACAATGAAGACAGCTCAGCGTAAGTTCATCCAGCCGGAGGTCGCACCAGACTGGGAATCTGTTGGGAAAGTTGAGTCAGTTTAGTTTTAACCTTTTTATGCAAAGAGCCATTTTTTTCAGGTCGTCTTCAGAAACCGTAATAAATAATACTGTAGTAAGTAACATAGACTGGTTCTACATTACAGGCTTTCAGAGACACTGATCATGCTTTTAAAGAACAGTTTGCACATTTTATCCTTTAGTGGATTAAAAAAAAAAAAAAAAAGTCCTTTTTTTTTAAATTTTATTTTATTTTTTTAGATTTTACTCAACAGGGAATATGAACAGTTCATTTCTATAACGTAACTAAAAAGCCAAACAATTTACTGGTTATAAACTTCACTCAAACCTTCATCCTGGTCCTTAAAGTGGTTTCCGATGAGTTGTTTGTCACCAGACACATTCCAGAAACCATTGTCATTAATTTGCCTCAAACGGACTTCACATGGATATGTTCAGCTTTGCTCTGAGGCCTGAACTCTTGTTCTGCTGCTGCTTTGGAGACTTGGTTAGTCAGCAGGTTATCAGCCAGTTGTTTAGAGCCAGGAAGCTTTTTTTTCTTCCAGGGAACGGATCAGGCTCACTTATCAATAAGAAAAATCCTGCAGCTCTGTCTACTTCCTGTGACTTGGAGTAACTACATTCGAACTCCAGACATCCCAGTCAGTAATCTCCAAACACCATCTGGACCCAGAAAGCGACATTCAACGTCAATGTCAAAGTTTAATTGTAGCTTAGTTAATAACTACACACTTGGTCTCCGTCAGAGGTGAATTTTGGGTCTCCATTTAGGTATAGTCATTACTGAGTGGGTTTGCCCTCTTTGACCTCCACAGGAGGTTGGGACACGAGTACATTTTCATTTACAAGGCCATGCTTGGACTATTGCCCTTCTATATTTGTAATTTAATCATACAGAGAAATGTCAATTCGTATGGCTTGCGATCAAACTGCCTGCTGCTCTTTGTACTATTTGCCTGCACTGAATTGGGAAAAATGGGTTTTGCCTTCTCTGCCTCTTCTACATAAACATGATGCAAAAGGATTGGAAACTAACAACTTATTTCATTGAATAATTTTAAATCCAGATTGAGAGCATCTGAAATGGCCTCCTTAATCTGTAACTGTTTTTATTTTATTTGTAATTGTAATTGTGACGCTGCCTCTTTGCAAGGACTCCCTTGAAAAAGAAGGTTTTAATCTCAACGGGACTTTTCTGGTGAAATAAAGGAAATTAATAAATTGTGGATCTGATAATATTTAATTTTAACCTGTTTAAAAAAAAAAAAAAAAATCTTGTTGGCTAATGTTTAGGAAGTTTCCCACGTGGAACGACAACTGTGTGTTCAGTACAAGTCTTGCAGTTTTTATAGTCTGTATTTTGCAAATTTTAGCCAAATTGCTAAATGAAAGCTTTAAATAATCTGGAATTTTTCTAAAGACTGGAGATTTAGCACGACAGAATAACCGTAAAATATCACTGATTGCAAAATGGACAAACCTTGTGGGGCCAACAGCTCTTTAAAAGGGTCCAACTCGGATCTGATTTGGGTGAATCGACTCCACAACATTGTTGTTCTTTCAGGAATGTCATTGGTTTTATTGACATTTTGCTGACACTGAATATTTTCGGTGTATTGAATATTTTCTCCTCACGCAGTTTTAAAGACCACCCGACTCTGAACGAGAGGTACCTTCTGCTGCACTTGCTGGGCAGGGGCGGCTTCAGTGAAGTCTATAAGGTATTGTCTGTTTGTCTGCACTTCTCTTGTCCTGCTTCACCTTCTTTTCCAAAGTATGCTGGAAGACCGATGTGTGCTCTTTCATTGCTTGCAGGCTTTTGACCTGTTTGAGCAGCGCTACGCCGCCGTTAAAATCCACCAGCTCAACAAGAACTGGAGGGAGGAGAAAAAGGAGAACTACCACAAGTAGGTCTCACGTCCACACAGAGACATACAAGACTTAAGACTCAGACTCCTCTGATACGGATTGAGCTGTACTTTGTTTGGTCCAGTTGAGGTTAATAAATCTGGGACGTACCAAAATGGATACCAGTATCGGGTAGTGGTCTGAAACTATTTGCCGATATTCATACTCAGTAATGATAAAAATGTTAGACTAGGAGTGTTGAAATTTCTGCACCAATACAAAGAGATAAATCTGTGGAATTAAAGCGTTACTTCTTTTTTAAGCACATAAACAACAAAGTTTATTTCTTTTGCCATATAAACCAGATTAAAATCCAAATTTGGCATTATTTTGGTGAGAGACGCTGATATTCGGCATGTAGGTGCATTGACACAGCAGTGGACTGAATCCACCAAAAACCACTTTGTCCTCGTAGAAAGTACATCATCGGGTGTCCAGACACAAGGCCGTTACGATGTTAAAAATCCAAAAATCGCCATTATCTTGGCGAGAGAAGCTGATTCTGGGCCTTGTCACGGCTGTGAACGGAATCCACCAAAAGCCACTTTACTTTAAGATTTCTGATCATTTTCAAGCCTCAAGTTTTCATCATCAGAGTTATTATGGGTGCACCATCACATCCAAATCTCAGCAAGAGAGGCTGTCATCAGGCATGTTGGTGTCTTGTTACAGCTACCAAAATAATCCACCAAAAGCCACTTTGTCCTCCTTATCTGTGAGGATTCTGACAGTTTTAAAGTCTTCTATTTAGAAAATGGCTGCAGGATGATCCATTTAATATAATAACACAATTAACCATTCAGTCATCACATCTGACATTCTGGTCCTCGCTCCTTACTTCTATGTGGCCCAGCTTATATAAAAGAATAAAGATATTAATCAAGAACCTTCAGTCATTCCTCATTAAGTACCCTACAATCCTCCAGTTGTGCAGAACATGAATGCAACACTTGGTTGCCTAGCAACATTAAAAACATATGTTGTTGTGCTTTGAATTTGTAAGAGTAGCGCTAGCAAGACTGTAGCTCTTTGTCCCAAAATCCAAAATTGACAACGAAAACCGCAGATTTAACCCCGCCTGGACTGATAAGTATTATTTTGCTGTCACACTCGAGCGCCAAACCGATGTGTTTAATATGTAATGAGTGTGTGGCGGTGTTTAAAGATTATAATGTGAGGAGAAGTTTAGTTTGATATGACCTTCTTATGTTAAAAGTTAGGAGAACAATTGGCTCTGACTAGAATTTTCATTATGTTGTGCATTTGCCCTTGTCATGTGGGACCGAATTTAAAGTAGAAAATTAATAAACTACTTATATTTTAAAATCTAAATGTATTTTATTTATTTATTTATTTATTTTTACTGATTTACTTACTTTATTTACTGGCTCTCAGCATTATTATATTTGAAAATCTGGCCCACCTAAATATCTAATAGGATTTATTAGTACTCAAATCAGTACTTTATATCAGCAAGAACTCAGATGTAAATGTTTATGCTCAGTTTAAATAAGTGGGATATCTGTGTATCCTGATAATAAATGTCTATTTGCTTTAAGTTTTATCTGTCCACCTGTGATCGCATGTTAATGCCAGGTTCTTCCCTTCCAGGCATGCATGCAGAGAGTACCGGATACACAAGCAGCTGGATCATCCCAGAATAGTCAAACTGTACGACTATTTCTCCCTGGATACTGACACGTGAGTCACATGTGACCTCTGCCAGCTGCTGCCCTGCTGTGCACACGCATCCTGAGCTTCCTCTCACAGCACCAGGTTAAACATGTTTACGTATGGCAGGTTTAAACCAGCAGGTTGCACACGGATTGGCAGCAAACTTTGCAAAGGCTCATCCAGGTTAATATTCAAATAAAGCGTGAATTGTTTGTGTTCTGCCTGTAGGCTTGTAGCGAGGTTTGTATCAGATTGGGTAATAATATAAAAGGAGTTCATGAAAGAATGTGTGATTCAGTGTTGGCATGTCCCGACAATGGACGTGTAAACTCGGCACATTTAGCTGCAGTTTGATTTTTTTCCCAGCGTGAAAAGACTGATTTATTCCTAACTGAGTAGTTGTTCATCTTTAGGCTCAGGAGCCCACATACAAAACATTACCAGTCCTTCCAGTAAACTCTTAAACTAGTTGTTTGCTTTTAGTTTCTGAATTCAGTCCTTTATGTCCTGTATGATACTCTGTGTGTGTGTGTGTGTGTGTGTGTCCGTTTCCTTCAGCTTCTGTACGGTCCTGGAGTTCTGTGAAGGCAATGATCTGGACTTCTACCTGAAGCAGAACAAGCTGATGTCGGAGAAAGAAGCACGCTCCATTGTCATGCAGATCGTCAGCGCACTGCGCTACCTCAACGAAATCAAACCTCCCATCATCCACTATGACCTCAAACCAGGTGTGTTACATGATGAAGTATTTGCTGAGTCATTTTTTAAAACTGAAAGGTGGAAGTTATCTTAAATCAGTCGCGCTGTCAGATATTTCTGAATCTCTCTTTCCATGTTCGGTTCAGGTAACATCTTATTGGTGGACGGTACGGCATGTGGAGAGATCAAAATCACCGACTTTGGCCTGTCTAAGATCATGGATGATGACAACTACGGTGTGGACGGGATGGACCTCACATCACAGGGGGCTGGAACCTACTGGTGAGAGCAGGAAAGCTCCTGTAACATCTGTTATTTTCTGCCACTAACTTTATTTGAGCAATGAACAGTGACACTACAAACTCTTCTCTACATTTGTGGCACAAAATACACGATGAAAAGTCTAATTGTTACAAAAAACCCCCACAGAAATGACTCCAAAACTGAGCTTCTTCATCCATGGTGTAACATACAGTGGTGGCCTTGGCTCTTCTTGTTTTTATAAACTGGTCGAATGATTGTTTTATTTGTTTAACTAGTACAATGCAGGTTATTGATCATCAGTACATGAAGGCATGATATAAATATGCCAAATTATAGCAAAACTTGCTCATTTCATTTGCTTTCGCAAGTAAAAAGACATAAAAACAAAGACATTTGTGTGCAGATAAAACAAATTACACACAGAATACATTGATTAAAATGAACATACGTAGCAATGTAGCTTGCAAAATATAAACATTTATAAGAAAGAAAATTAAATACAAAAATGGCTAAAAAAGAGTAGCATATAGGGCTGGGTAATAAGTCAGAACTAACACTCAGAACCAAATATTGATATAATCTCTAATCATGTGAGTTATTTAAATTGTTTATGTGTGTGTGTGTGTGTGTGTGTGTGTGTGTGTGTGTGTATATATGTGTGTGTGTGTGTGTGTGTGTGTGTGTGTGTGTGTGTATGTATGTATATATGTATATATATATATATATATATATATATATATATATATATATATATATATATATATATATGTATATATATATATATACACACACACACACACATACATACAACTGCATGCTTTCTTTTGAAAATATGAAAATATTTGCAACAACAAATCGCAGTTAGCTATGAGTTCTACAGCTAAAATGATACTGAAATAATTGCTTATTAATCCCAATGGAAGTAACGATTAATGTTTAATTAATAGTGATATTGATTGGAAGTCATACCCTGGGAGCACATGTCGATCTGCAAACCAAACAGAACAGCAGTCTTCATCTCATTTGCTCAGCTCGTATCGCAGATAAAAACACTTACACACTAAGCACAAAGCCTTCATCACAGCGTCTGAGTGTGACAAGATCTATCATAGAATACATAAAACAATATTAGGCACTATACCGGTGTCAGCCCCCCCTCCGTCAATGGCTAATTCAGCATCCATCTTGCATCTTACTCTGAGTTCTCTCCAGCCAGTAAAAGTCAGTCTGATGCTGACTCTGGTCTTGTCTTTTTCTCAGTCCCTTTCTCTCCTTTCCTCGGATTCTGATCCGTCTTCTTGTGTTGCTTTGCTGAATCAGTATGTTATGTGGTACGTAAGGCCAACCTGAGTTGTAAAGCGACATGTAATCTGTCAGCCTTGAGACTGCAGAGCAATGATAGCAGTCACAGTGCCATCCAAACAAGTCAGAAACACATTTTTAAGGTTTAGAAAGTTACATAGGGATGCAGTAAAATTAGTGTAGACCCATGTATCGCTTTGGAAAAAACTTCTGAGCGCTGGACTTAAAATGAACCAAATAAAAGCAAAGATACTTTTAGTAACACACTATACACAAATCCTGTGTACAGTAGAAGCAGAAACATAAACATATCGGATAGAGCTGTTCCATTACATGTGTCATACTGGTGGAGATGACTTATCTGCATATCTTTTACCTTTTGCCCATTTCTCCTCTTTTTTTTTTTCTTTTCTAAACTCAGCACCAGACGCCTTATTTTTTATACCCTTGTTGTGCATCTGTCAGGGCTGTGACGATTTTGTCCCGATTCAGTTCGATTACTGTTTTTTTTTTTGGTGCCGATTCGATTTAAATGGCAATTTTCCCGATTCTTTGATATTGCTGATTTTTGTAGATTAAAAACAAAAAAATGTGCAAACTTTTTTTGCTTTTCATTTTTCTTGATTTTAATGAGGGAAAAACAACACAGTAGCCAGTAGCATCATTCTGCTGCTATAGTGCCCTAGAAGACAAGTAAAAAGATAAATCAAAACAATAAAAATTACAGAAATGTAAACATGGATTATTTTTATCTATTTGAAAAAAATCTATTTTTTAACAAAAAAAAAATGGAATTTTAAATTATGAAGCAGAAAATCCCAATTTTTCATTTTGATTTCCAGTGTTGACTCAGCATGAAGACCATGCTACATAAACCAATCCACTTAGATGTGCAGATCTGTATTTAATTACTTTGCTAAAAGTTCATGTAACTTTAAAAATAACCTGTTATGATACCACAGGTATAAAACCAAAACTTCTTCAATAAAATCCACTTCGTCTGGTAAATGTCTGAGGTGTGACTGACTAGAATGACTTTAGAGATCCACCATTCTTCCCTTTTGTCCATCCTACGTGGACATGAGCCTTTCTCTGCAGCAGGCTTGACGGCGAGAGGCTCGCTCCCCTAACATAACACATTACCAGTAAACTAAAGAAACTGGTTAGTTTGGATGACGGCTATGATGTATTGTAGTGAGGAGTGTCTCTGATAACATGGATGGTATATTGTCTGTGTGTGTTCTTAGGTACCTTCCTCCTGAGTGTTTTGTTGTGGGGAAA
Source organism: Telmatherina bonti (assembly GCF_933228915.1). Taxonomy (NCBI): domain Eukaryota; kingdom Metazoa; phylum Chordata; class Actinopteri; order Atheriniformes; family Telmatherinidae; genus Telmatherina; species Telmatherina bonti. The sequence continues at coordinate 31,177,557 of NC_136625.1, read as the reverse complement.
GAACCGCCTAAGATCTCCAACAAGGTGGACGTCTGGTCTGTGGGAGTGATCTTCTTCCAGTGTCTCTATGGACGCAAGGTAAAGCATTACAGCTGCATGTTTCCTCTCGTCTATGGAAGAAGTTGAACCTGTGACGACACAGTGTTTGTTTTTGCAGCCGTTTGGTCACAATCAGTCGCAGCAGGACATCCTCCAGGAGAACACTATTCTCAAAGCTACAGAAGTCCAGTTTCCAGCAAAACCACAGGCCAGCACCGAAGCCAAGGTGACGTCCACTCACACACAGCTGTAGAGCTGCTGTCTAAACACAACGTTAACATCATATTTAACCAAATGTTATCAGACGATGGAGTAAAATGTAGTGGATTTTACGTTTCTTAACATGTGGAGGTAAAAAATAGACTTTAAATACATTAAAAACGCAATAACAAAATTATTGACTCTTACAGGAAAAATATTTTCTCTTCAATGCAGCAAAGTCCAGAATGAACTTTTCATCTAAAGATATTAAAGATATGATGAGATGAAATATTTGTAGGAAAGTAACAAGCAAATATTTCGAGTACGTCACTAAATATGATTTTTTTTTTTTTTTTTTTTTTTAATTCTGTGCGTTTTTGTTTTGGGCTTTTAATCAGAAATAAGAAAATAGTTTTGCTTTTGACATTTCAGGTGATCTAAGAGATGAAACTTTCTGACACTAGTTTCAGTCATGCACGTGGTTCAGGTAGTTGTCGGTGAGTCTCAGACATTTTCTTCTGGAGTTCAGATCCGAATCATCAACTCACCATGATCAACTTTTCTTTCATTTCAATACTAATAATTAGAGTCTTTACTACCACATAATTCATTCAGCAAGCTCAGGACACCAACTTTTTCATCAAGTTCCACCTTCATCTGATATTTTAAGCATTGATCACGGAGCTTTCTGTCAGATTTCTGGTTGAATGTTGAACCGCTTTACTTTAGCAGAAGGTAAACTTAAATTGTAGTCTACGTATTGGAAATGGCTACACGGTACAGGGCCAGAACCCCCCCTCCCACACACACACACACACACACACACACACACACCCTGTTCTGATCTGTTTAACAATCAGCTGAAACGTATTAGACAGTTTCACAGAATCACTTCCTCTGTATAGCTCCAACGGTGAGTCTCTGAGGCACAATAGGCCAGACTGTGAGATCGGCTGTGGTGGAGGAGAAAATTGCGGAAGCTCAGCTCCTCAACTTTGTCTTGTCTTTATTAGTCACAAAATAAAAACCCATGAGTCAGCCATGCACCAGCTAGCAGTTAGACAAGCAATATTCAATGACTGCTCAGTCCCAACAAACACTCTCTCTCGCGTCTGAAGCTTCTCCTCCAGCTTTATACTGGAGGTCCCTCCTACAAGACAAACCAACGTTAATTCACATTTACTTTACAACAATACAGTCCCCAGACACAAAATTTACTCCGTACGTCAGCCTGCCAGTAACATTTAGCCAAGGCTAGAAACTTTCTAACATGGCTCGATATAGACATATAAAAATAGATCCTTCAGAAATTATCTGTTACATTAATATATATACAGGAAACACCCCTTCAAGGTGTCTACACATGGTACATGCCATTTCACCTGCTCTATAAAGGTATTTGGACACTCACCATTCTGGTTCACCTCCTCACTAGGAGGCACTATGACACAGACAATCCCTCTTTAGGTTCCTGAATGCATCACAACGTCGGCCTCGTGTTGTGAAAGGGGTTTGTGTATTTTTGTAACACCTCGTGTGCAGCTTCTGCTGTGTTTTTATCATTTAATCTTCAGACCATGAAGCTACTGCTGCCATGTTCAGACCCTTACAGGCCTTTCATTTTCACCTGAAACATGGTTTTTATGGATAAAAGACTTGTTGTGGACCAACTATTTTATAGCCTGATGTTGCAGTATCATCTGCTGCTGGAGGTCAGTATGGCTTCAGCAATAAACTGCATAAACTGGTCTGAAATAAGTGATTACTGGATCTACAGATGGGATTGTAGCTTGGAACGGTTTACATCGTTCACCTGTCGAGAATCGTAGCTTCCCAACAGTGTTTAACATGTTGGCACATAGAAGGGAGACTAAAAAGCAGATTTATTTGTGACGCCCCACCACGGGTCGTCTGGTACCGACGGGTTCATGCTCGGCCTGGAGTCTCTGGTCTTTGTGACCAAACGGCTTCCCGTCATGATGGAAGTCTGTCTGTGAACATCAGACTGGAGACGAATCCTGGATGTGAGTTGTTGAAGCAAAGTCTCTGAAAGTTGACAAGTGTTTGTCTTTTGGCGTTGGATCACTTTTCCTCCTTTCGACCTGTTGTTTATTGTGTTGTTTATTTACATTTGAACCGTTTTACTCCGTTTGATTTTAGCTGATTGTGTGCAGCACTTTGTTTCAACTCTGGTTGCTTTAAAGGGCTTTATAAATAAAGTTGAGTTGAGTTCCTCGTCTCAGTGAAGTTTATCATAGTTTCAGGTTGACTGATAAATTGAGCGTCTTCAGTTTGGCCGTTTAGTCACTTATTTGCATCTGTTTTACTATTACATACTTACATCTATTATTACAAACTGGTTGTATACCTGTACCTGTATATTCTGTCCTGTATTGTACTTTTAGAAAACTCAAACAAAGCAGCTGCTTGTTTCCAACGTGCTCTCTCCCTTCCTGCAGGCGTTTATCCGGCGCTGTCTGGCCTACCGCAAGGAGGACCGGTTCGATGTCCACCAGCTGTGCTCGGACTCCTACCTCCTCCCTCACATGAGACGCTCGAACTCCTCCGGCTCCCTGCAGTCCTCCACCTCCTCTCTTCCGACCTACTGACTCATGACACTGACGGGACCCTCAGCTCAATCTCAAAGCTGGATTTTTGGATTCAGAGGATCGTAGACGTGGATTTTTTTTAATTTTTTTTTTGTGTGAATGAATTGGCAACAAAAGAGGGAAAAACGGACAATATAAAAGTGGAATTGTGCCCGTGAACTTGATTGTGTGAGAGAGGGGTCTGAATATTTAAAAGGACAAAAAAATGAGGACAGAAGAAAAAGGAGAAGAAATGGGACAAAAGAAGAGGCGCAGTGTCGTGTGGAGCAAGGAGGAGTCATGAAAGTAATGCAACTGGATGGATTTGGGCTTTAAAATAACCCCTTAGGAAACATTAGCAGTATTGACCCCCCCCCCCCCCCCCCCCCCCCCCCCCCCCGATACACTGTCCAAACCCACTCCATGTTTTTCATACTACGCCTAGAGACTGTCCGCATAGCAACAAGCTGCCGCTGCAGCCGCGTTGCTTTCCAGGACTCTGACCGGCAGCGATGAGAACTCGTCTGAACAGATCTCGACTTCATGCAGTTCATCTCAACGGCACAAAATAAAAGTTGCATGTCATCGGGCTGACTCTGCACGTGAGAGGAATTCATGTATCGATGATGTAACCTCGACAGGACTTGGTTAGATTTGCACATCCAATCCAGATTCTGTCCATCTGGTCTCAGATTTGGCTTGAAGTACCACAGTGTGGCCTCGGAAGCCTTTCAGCTTTGCAGACAGGATCTAACTATGTCTTCTTCTTTTTTTTTTTTAAGTTCAGGTATGAGTCAGAAGGTTTGAGAACAGTGTGTCGGTGTTGGATTTATAATTAGGAGCTGAAAAAGTTAGTTTTGCAGAAACTTGTCATCGGGTGACAGAATTAATTGTACATTTCACGTTCAGGAGACACGACTCACTAGCAACCATTATAATGACGAGGCTTTCCCCTCGCTTCTTAGTCTCAGTTTGCTCCATCTTATTTGTTTCCTCCCTGCAAGCCATTCTGTTTGCTGCTATAAATGTTGCTTTTAGTTTGTAACGTGAATGACTTCAACCTTGCATATATGCATACTTGAACTGTGTAAAGAGGACTTCTCCACAGCCTGTCCCCCGCCTGAGGGACCGCAGCACGTTGTCTTTCTGCAGTCAACTTCAGACGTCTACTTTGAGACTTTTTTGTTGTTGTTTTTGTTTTCCCAAGTGGAAAACTCAGATAAACATTGTATAGAGTAAAATCCTGTCATGCTTTCGTTGGTTCCTGCAGAAGTGGGCACGCTCCAGGTTAGCCGAGTTGCTGCATAATTACCTTCTGGAAATTCATGTGGATATATCCAACTGTTGTCATCCTGTAAATAAAATACTTAACCCATACGTTGCTGTGGCATCTGAAGCAAATGGAAATATCTAACATGTTGGGTTAAGATGAAAGAAACTATTCTTTCACTTGAATAGAATAAGTTTTAACCTTTATTGTTTCCTCATTACATGACGTTAAAACTCTGGTGAAACAAGGTAAGTAAAGCAGCTGAAGCGAGACACCAGTCATGACTTTCACATGCAGAGAAGGCTGCTTACAAGTTTTCTGCTCCTGCTTCCTTTCTCTGAAACAAGATGGAGCGCCAAGCTGATGACACCCATGTGTTCATGGATGGAAACATGAGAAGATACTCTATTAATCATTTATACAAGCTAACATCCACTCAGTCACAGCCGCGGTAGGATTCAGTGAGTCTCTTGGTAACGTCTCAGTGGTCTCATCCTAACACTTTCACCTGCTGTGAATGTGGTACAACTTCCTCATGTTGTCACATTTCTTACACATTCATGTTTCTGAGTTTTCATTTTACTGACTGAAAATAACAGTAGATGTCTTTACAGCTCTTATGTTGGAAGAAATTAAACGTGTCCAAGTAGATTTTTAACTCTGAGGTAAAAAAAAATAAATAAATAAAAAATTCTATATATATATATATATTATATATATATATATATATATATATATATTATATATATATATATATATATATATATATTATATATATATATATATATATAATATATATTATATATATATATATATATATAATATATATTATATATATATATATATATTATATATATATATATATATATAATATATATTATATATATATATATATATATAATATATATTATATATATATATATATATATAATATATATTATATATATATATATATATAATATATATTATATATATATATATATATAATATATATTATATATATTATTTATATATATATATATATACATATATGTATATTTACATATATATACATATATGTATATATACATATATGTATATATATGTATATATACGTATATATACGTATATGTATATATACGTATATATACGTATATGTATATATACATATATATATATATACGTATATGTATATATACATATATATATATATACGTATATGTATATATACGTACATGTACGTATATGTATATATACGTATATATACGTATATGTACATATACGTACATGTACGTATATGTACATATACGTACATGTACGTATATGTACATATACGTACATGTACATATATGTATATATGTACATTCAGGGTCGCGGGGAAGCTGGAGCCTATCCCAGCTGGCTTTGGGCGACAGGCAGGGTACACCCCGGACAGCTCGCCAGTCCATCGCAGGGCCACACAGAGAGACGAACAACCACTCACGCTCACACTCATTCCTAGGGGCAATTTAGAGTAACCAATTAACCTAACATGCATGTCTTTGGATGGTGAGAGGAAGCCGGAGGACCTGGAGAGAACCCACGCATACACGGGGAGAACATGCAAACTCCACACAGAAAGGCCACTGACTGAACCCCTCCCCAGCCGAGGATCGAACCAGACCTCAGTGTTGTGAAAATGAAACTTTGTCATCAGGATTGTTTATGAAGTAAGTTTATTTAGTTCACCTTTCACCTAAAATTCTCATTATTTATGGAGAAAATAATCCCAGCTCTTGATACGCTCAATGTTCACACTTGAATTTTAATTCATTAATCACCATGACAACTGTGACTGAAAGGTTTCATCATTAGTTATTTATATGTATGTACATCCATCTGCTCCACACTGCTCCAGACTTGAGCTTGAACTTGTTCGAACCGGTCCAAAGTCAACACATTTTTGTAGCTTCAGCTCAAAACCATTGTAAAGATGATCCTGCGCTCATCTGCTCGTCAATCTGAGACACACCTGGAAGTAAACATCTGTTCTGTGTGGATTCAGGCAGCAGTGATTGTCTGGCTGCCATGTTGCAGCCAATGACTTCGCTTTGCCAAGAGGAGCTTTATGGATACGAGGCTCCTCTTGATGACTGACTTGACTATGCTTTCTTTTCTTTTTATTTGAATTAGTTCATTACTGAATTTACATGTCAATGTTGAACCAGTAGGGGGTGGGGGGGCTCAGATGGGAGCAGGGCATCAGCTCCCTCTCTGAGAAGGCTTAACAGAGGCTGTATTTTCTTCAGCAGCTGAAGAAGTTCCACCTCCCAGTGAAGCTGATGGTGAATCCCACCTTAGATCCTCCATAACTGGTTTCCTGCAGCCAGAGCTGGACAAGACCAAGCTGCAGCGTGGCTTTTACTCTGCTGAGAAGGTGTTAGGCCGCAACCTTCCACCCCTCCAGGACCTGGAAACTTGCAGCCCATCTCTCTCATCCTGGACACAAACTTTATCAGTCCCTCCACATCTGGCTAAAGGTACCTTTCCATCAGGACCAGGACCTCCAGCTCTCAGCCTGCTAACAGTGTCCCAGTTACTCCCCAAATGACTCATTTGTGTGCAACTTTGGGTACTCCTACGTTCAAATACAAACTAAAGTATTTCAAAATGTTGCACAAAAAATAAACCTAACACCCTCTGCAACTGTCAACCCCCCCCCCCCAAAAAAAAAATAAAATATATATATATAAAGCCATCAAAACCATCACTATCTGTGGACAATTTGGTGTTTCTTTAGTTTAATTTGAAGATCCGTTCATGCTGGGGGTTTCAGGCGCTTCTGGGAGCCTCACATGGTGCGTTTAAGTGTTGGTGGAAAGCTGGGTCATCTGTATTTTCTTCTCCATTCATTTCATCATAGTAAAGCTGCTTTCCATGATAGAATAGTTTGTCATGCGCGGCTAGTTTTGTCTGCATGAAGATAAACTGACAAAGAAAAACAAACTCCATTCTGACACACCGCCAACCTGTAAAATTAATTTGGCTTTTATTGCTTACACTGTGCATTCTGTAGACGTGTTCAGAGGTTTTACAGACACCTTGTGGCCGTTCTGCACATGTGCCGACTCCCCCCCCCCCCCGGCTGTGCCGAGGGGCGGCAGGAGATACATTACATAACATCTTCCAGCAAAAACAACTTTTTCTCAGTAGCTTTGTACATATAAACCTCCACGGGCACGGCCTTCAGGCTGACTGTGTGTGTGTGTGTGTGTGTAACTGAACTGGTTGTTTTATAGAGTTCTGCATATACATGGGGACGTACAAAGGTATTAATAAAGTCAAATCACAAACATGGTGCAAAATGATGCAGATTCATTCACCAGGTGCAGACATACATGAAACCTAAACAAAACAATGTTAAATCACTCTACTGGTCAGGAGGGTCTATACACTAATGATGATAAAAAAAAAAAATAAAAAAAAAGGTTAGAGGCTGGAGCTGGATAAGACCACATCTACACCATGTTTATATTTCTTTTTATTACAGCAGTGCAGAAGTTTACTTTGCTTGATGTAGGCAATTCAGTAAAAATATGCTTATCGTCCAGCACCATCAACATACACTGGTTATATACTTAAAAATGAGAAAGAAAAATGAAACTCCTAAGAAAGTTCTGCCTTGCCGTGACTGCTGAAGTGCAAAGCAAAATAGAAACGGTAGCCTTGTCTTCGTCATCTGCAGCGCTACCTGTTCCTCTGCTTTATAACAATCTGACACTGGACAGACCGACCTACAACCATCCCGTCTTCATACTCTTCTTTAACTGTTTCCTTTCATCTGTCTGCTCGCTTTTTGGCCAAATAAATAGAAGAACACAGAAAGACAGATAGAAGAAATAGAGAAACCAGTTGTGTAAAAGTTTGGTGGAAAGAGGAAACCACCTCCCGTCGCATTATGATGACGTTTGCGTAGTTTCTGCGGGAGCCGGCGATTCTGTGGCCTTGGTGGAGTCTGCGCTGGTCGCTGGCGTCGCCGTGACAGTGACGGAGGCTGGAGGGGTGAGAGAGGTGGGTGCGAGTGGGAGTACGCCCTGAGACAGCAGGGGAGACAACTGGGAGGGCAGCATGGTAGGCAGAGGGGGCAACGGGGCGAGACCTGGCAGGTTTAAGGGCGGCAGTGAAGCCAAGGATGGGACTGGAGGGGTGAAAGAGATGAACGGTGAAACATATCTGCTGCTTTAGAATCTGGTTGGTCTTAAAAAGAAAAGCTTAACTCACCTGTGGTTCCTACTGCTGGTAGGCTGCTGGTTCCTGCTAACGACACGGCACTGAGGTCTGGGAGTGGCAGGTTCAGGTTGGGAAGGTTAGGCAGTGGAGGTAATCCAGCTGGGAGGGGCATCAGGCCTGCAAATATACAATACAAGAACGCTCATTGTCTCAAGTCATTGTCTGACTTTTAACTTTAACAGATTCAACTTTATAAGTGAAAAATGGGCTAAAATGTACTAAAACAAAACAGTTACTTCATGTCAAAACATAGGAAGACAATAAAAAACTATGAACAGTGAGAAGAGCAGCGATGAAAGTAGCTGAGTCATCAGGACTAGCTTTAGAAAAGTTTGCTGAGCAGAAACACTGACATGTTCCAGGTAAAGCAGCTGAGGCGGATTATTTTCTGAAAACAAGCTGCGTTACGTTTACAAGCCTGAAAGCTGGTCCGCTCCGCTGACAGCGGGTTTTGTTTGAAAAATCCCCACCTGGTAGCGTGGTGGCCGGGTTGAAGCTTGTGGCGGCAGGATTTAGTGGAGTGAGGGGGGTGAGCGAGGGGTTGGTGGTGGAGGGGAGGAGAGGGACTGTTGGCAAACCTGCAGAAGAGGGAGGAAAAGTGATATGCATTAGAAGAGAATATGCAGAAGAAACAAAAAGCCTCCTGGGGGGAGCACAAAGGGATTGCCCACTTTGATTTATTCCATGAAAGCAAAGACATACCTGTCTGCAGCTCGCTGGGCATGGGGGGCGGAGCCGAGCTGATTGACAGGCCAGAAAGTGAGTCTTCAAGTCTGGATGGTGCAGATGGTGCAGAGGGAGGAGGAGTAACCGCTGATAGCTGGACCTGGAGAAAAAAAACATGAGATTAAGAGTATTTTTTGTTCATCTGTGCCATTAATCATTGTTTTTTTCTGCCCACGGCGATCGTAACGAGTGTGAACACATTACATATACTTATATCTAAGCAGCACTGAATATTGAGCTGTATGCAGTGTTAACCAGTTCTGACCTCAGTGAATCCGTCCTTTAACGGACTGACAGGCTCACTCGGAGAACTTCCAGGGAAGCTGATCTTTTTCCCCTCCTCAAAAGGCCGAGTGGGAATTCTGTGGAGGTATCCATAGCCGATCCCACATCCAAGGCTAGGAAGCAGAAATGAAAACATCATGTAAAGCTTCTCTGAGACATAAAAAAAACACCAAACATTTATACATAACGAGTGTGTTGCATTACCTGCCCTCCCCTCCCCAGGCACTGTTAGGCGTAATGACCACCTCTCTGCAGTTGTCTGTGTCTGTGTTGTACACGTAGAGTTTCAGCCCCTTACCCTCATGGCTCTCTATGAGAGAGAATAAATCCTCCGACTGAGGGTCACCATAGAGAGGCGTGGTCGTTAGAAGAAGCAGCAGGAGGCACACTGTCAGTTCTGAACGATGAACACGGTTGAGGACACCTTACCTCATTCATAACAGTGTCCGCTCCGATGATGTAGTCAGTGTGTGGTCGCAAGCCAGCGAGGGCTGCCGGGGAGTTAGACTCCACTTCCTGTTACAAACAGTAAACAAGCTGCTGCTCTAATCATATAATGGAAGTCTAAAAATAGCGAGGGGTCTACGTGGCTACTTACCAGCACATGCCAAACGTTTTCGTTTGCGCCTTCAAAGCTGCAGAAGCGAATTGAGACACCCAGCAAGCCTTGCCCCCCCCACAAGTTACTGGGAGTCACTGTGCACTCACGCAGCTCCAGGGTCTTCGAAGAGTAAACCAGCATCTTGACTGGTTTTTCTACACTGGCTTTGAGCAAGTCCTTCAAGGTGTCGTTGTCCTTGTTCTGCAGGAAAACATATAAACAGTAAAAAAAAAAAAAAAAAAAAAAAAATGGGAGCAGACCTTGAATGTAACATTCCTTACAACTCATGAATAGCACCACATGATGCACTTGCACCCATTTCTTACCAGTCTGGTGTTGTTGATGGAGACAATGAAGTCAAAGAAAGGTTCCAGTCCTGCTCGGTGTCCAGGAGAGTTTTCCTGAACCTGCACAAAGATGAGACACAACATGACACACACTCCTGCCTGTCATCACATTGTGTTTGCATCTTGTTGATGCATAAACAGGTCAAACATCTATAGAAGATTACTGAGATTTAAGATTCCTCATTGCAAAGTAAATCTTTATACGGGTTTGGCAGAAACAGTCTGCTTCACACATATGTCTTGTTTAGCTTTAACTTTGCCTAATGCACCCTAACCTCGCCAGTATTTCAAGCTAAACCACTTGAATTTGGACCAGTTCCAGATACCCAGTAGCATGTAATCTCACGTTTCTAATTGAACTAAATCTGAAACCTGGAGTGAAAATGTAAACTTGCCAGCTGTCATTCAGCAGGCTACGGCTAGCTTTAGCACTTATGATGCTAAGCTTCCGGCAGGCATAATTAATACCCTACATGTGCAAAACCACGATATGTCGAGCTGGTATTAATCTAGAGCAGACTACAGCTCCCTGACAAGGCTTTCTGTGTTTCCAAGCGGAGGCCACTACAAGCATCCCCGACCTTTCGTCAACACACTCAGCTGAAAATTCTCAGAGGCTAAGCTAACGGCTAACTGCAGGTTGCACATGCTAAAAACTCACGCGGAGAACATGGTAGCCCTCTGAGCCTCCTCCAGGTATCTCGACGCTTTGTGACCCTCCCATGGTTTAGTTCTTCGGAGGCCTTTGGGGATGTTTTGGCAGCCTGCAACCCGGCGGAGGTGAAACACCTGAGTACTTCCACTCACCGGGTACACGTCGCCAAATGACTAGCTTTGTGATGCGCATGCGCCGTTACGTGGCAGGAAATTACGCCTTTTCGTAAACTTCACATTCCTGTCAGTATTTAAGAGTTAATTTACATCAAAGTACAGCAATGCAAAGGTAAAAGAATCCCACTTTATTATTTATAAAAAAAAAAAAAAAAAAAAAAAAAAATCTGAGCAAAAATCAATAAAGTCATAATTACAGATTAAATTCAGTTAGCAAAATATGCACGTACAGTTGTGCTCATTTGTATTCATCCCCTTTTATTAAAGAAAAGGCTGAATTTACAACAGTCACTGAAATAACTGGAGACTTAAAAAAGGAACAATAACTAAAAAAATTGCAAAAATATAATTTAGTAATATAAGACATTGTTTTTTCATTTAATTGAGTTGAAGAAAGAAAAAAACAACAACAAACAAACAAATTGGTCCTGGACAAATTAGAGCACTTTTCTGTTGAACAGTGGGACAAAATACCTGTCAACAGGTGCAGAAGTCTGACTGAGAGGAACAGAAAACACCTGACTGTAGTGGAAACATTAAAAGATTGTTCAACAAAATATTAATTTATGAGTGATGTTATATGTAATAAATTATTTTATTTGTTTGCTTTTTAAAAAATATATTTCTATTGAACCAGAATTAGAAAATAATGGAATGATTTTCATAATTTTTTTTTAAAATCTGATATTACTTTAGTCAATTTCAGCTTATTTTACAGGCAGCTGTTTTTTTCCCTTCTTTAATGAAAGGGTATGAATAAATATGAGCACAACTGTAAATGTAATTTACTTGGGTTCAAGCGGTGCAGTAAGATGAATGAGTATGAAGACTTTTACTCATGAATAACTCACCATGTATGGTGAAATGTGGCAGGATAAAAAAAACATTTATAGGTCAGCAGGAGGGAGATTGTTTTGTTAAAAAATTTAAAAAAAGGTGTATATATTGTACCTCAAATAGCTACTTACATTGATCTAACAGAGGTTTTAAAGCTAGTGTTATGAGTATGCATTGCCTGGGACAGCTGATACATGCGGGGATCTAGACACCGAGCGGGGACACCTACAAGGAAAAGGATAGTACACTACATTTACTTTTGTTACTGCAGAATTTGTAAAAGCAAAAAGCTGAGTTTATTTTGTTGTATACTGAATAGTGAATTCACATTGACAATCTGAAATAATCTGATTGTCTACTTGGGTTGCATCTGGGAGGTCAGATTGTGGGACTTTTATGACCTACAAGCAGGGGCGGATTAAAAGTGCACAGGCAGGGCCCAGAGTGTTCCGGGGCCCCCTTCCCCATCACAACATTGTAAAAATTCTGAATTATACACTGTGAAACAACTTTTCTAACATCTCTCAGCCAATGGTACCAGTAACAACACACTAGACACTGTTGGCTTCGACACTATGTGGCTTTTATTTACATTTTGTTCCATGTCCAAACTGCTGGTATATGTCCTACGTGGGCCCCAGGTGGGCGTGGGCCATAGACTGTATTTAAAGAGATGGACGGAGCGTCTGTGACGTCATCCATAGGTTTCTGAAGAGCTGAATTGAAGCTCCGTGAGCGGTTCCTACCGTCGCCATGTCGGCAGCATCATGCGCGTCGTCTCCCGGAAAATACAAATATGAGCAAAGAGGTGGAGCTGAGAGGGCGAACTCCGAGCTTTCTGTAGCTAAGAGCTAACCAAGCTAACCCGGAGATAACAGGAAATAACCAGCTAACGGAGATAAGCGGGCTAAAACTAAGTCACATTGTTAACCGGCTAAAAACCGTGGTTGTTCTACGTTCTTCTTACTTGAAGCCGGAGATTGGTACCTGTCAATCAAAATGACACGCCCCTAAATTTGCCGATCTTCGAGATTAAATTACTTTAAAATGGGCGAGTTAGAAAAAAATTCACTCCCCCCACAATTGTCATGAAGGTAAAACTGACCTATAAATCTAAAATGGATTTTTGAACCAGGCTGTAAACATGTTTATTTCTGCTGTAAAGTTGGTCTTTTTAACATGGGAGTCTATGGGGATTTGCTCTGTTTTGTAGCCCCTAGTGGATGAAGGGGGAACTGCAGTTTTACGCACTTTTGCATAGGCTTCACTTTTAACTGCTGGAGGTTGCCGTTTGGTGTGGGCTCCTGGGCCCGCGCCCATAATGCCCATTGGATAATCCGGCCTTGCCTACAAGCAGTTTTTTGGAGAATGAAATGTCATAGTCATGTGGAAAACTGAGATAATTTTTCAGTTCAAATATCACACTTATTAAATATCATATCTGGTCCTTATTATGTATTAAAATGAGATATATACTGTCTCAGATTAACAACAACGCTTCTTAACAATATGTAATTATGTATATATCTAACCCTAAGGTCTAAGCATGTAACATATTTTTACAGATTAAAGGAATTTTCTTGAAGCTTTTTTTCATTCCAAGTTTCATCGTCTTCCAGTGGAATATTATTTGCAGCAAAACATGGAGAAATACATAAAATTTGTGATAATTTGTCACAACTTTTTCAATTTGTAAATATTGTAAAATATTTGGAAGAAAAAAAAAAAAAGTCTTTAAGTGGAATGTGGTGGCGGAGAATCACCACCAGATGGCGCTGGCAGTACATCCCACTGAGGATGTCACTATGCTCCACTCCTCTTTTTACTTATATGATTTTCATTTAAAGATTACAAAACAGTAAACATTGATTTTGGTTAAATTGTAAAAAGGAGTCTTAGAGGGGTCAGATTAAATGATGTCAAGTCAGAAGAAGCAGAAACAACTTAAAGACAAAAGTGGAAGGAGAAAAATGGAAGGAAGAAAAGTATGATTTTTTTTTTTTTTTTTTTTTTCAGAAAAGAGATTAAATGAGTTTCATGCCACTCTGGTAAAACCTTGGACTGGTAAAAACCTTGTAGCATTATTGACACTGATGTATCGATATACATGTTAATATGAATGTGTTTAGTTTAAATACTGAAATGTAATGTAATTTTTTGCTGTCCTATCCTGCAACCACAGCAAGAGATTATTGTGAGTAATGTATTTATGACTGTCTCAATAATTCAGACTCAGTTTTCCATTTATTAGACTTTATTATTTAATGTTATTTAATGGTGTTATAATTCTGTTAAAGTGCCTCCTGAAAGCCTTCTGGGAAAATTCCCTCACAACTGGCTTAATCAAAACCCACAAACAAGAGTCATTGGCGACATACATTACACAGATAACCTTAAATATGATTTATGCAGTTGTGCCATTCACATATGGTCCCTAATTACCATAAATATTTAGATAGTTTATCTCTTAATACACATCCATTTACAATGGAAGAGAGAAAAGGTGAACATTGTGCAAAGACATAAACAGGAACCTCTGTACAAGATATTCCACTGGGCTCCCTGTAACACTGAGAATACAAGTAATAGTATTACAGTAAATATACTACACCACAGTTAGGATTCAGACAGATACATTACTTTCTTCCCAGTCTCCAAAGGAGAGTACATTCTCACATCCTTGTGCTTCTTGCAAAAAAAATAAAGACCAGACAGTAATATAGAATCATTCTTAATCTCTTCAGAAGGCCAATCAGTCATCTCCAAACATTCAATCAAAAAGACTCACAATCACAAAAATAAACCAAATATAGAAATTGCATCACGTTTGAAGGTCAGCAGGTAACATTTTACAAACACCTATAATCTGTAAGAAGTAGAACAGAAAAGAGAATGGATTGCCCGGTTCCCGATTTGCTTTCTTTGGCAGACGAAATCACTATAAATAAACTTTACTCAGCTCCTATGATTACATTTACAAATGTATTACTATGTAATACACATAAAGATGCATTTACAATAAAATACCTGAATCTGCAAACGGTGAAAACGGTGAATTAAATATTTTGTTTATCCATAATCAAATATTAATGTTCTATCAATATTATACTCACATATGGGCATTGCATGATTGCATGGAACAGACAACAAGTCAGCGTTTCACAAGTCAAAAGTTCTCACAGGCTTCTGCGGACATTATAAATCTTGATCCTACAACTAATATTCTATGTGAAAAATATTGCAGATCGTAGATCTGTTGGCAGAGGACACGAAATCCTCTGTTTACACACTAGTATCTATGCTGTGTACATTAGCCTTAAATACTTAACAGGATACACTCAGTGCTACATTCACACCTGCACACACTCACAGCTCTTCAGGTGCAATTACACTAAATAAGTATATATTAATTTTTTTTGGACTTGTATACATATATATATGTATATATATATATATATATATATATATATATATATATATATATATATATATATATATATATATATATATATATATATATATATATATATATATATATATATATATATATATATGTGTGTGTGTTTGTGTCTGAAAGCACCAATTGTGAGTGGCTAATCTATGATAAAGCATAAATGTTTGTTATTTTTAAATATTTTTTATCAGCTTTTTTATTATTTAGCATATGCACACACACACACACACACACACACACAGGTGCACACAGATAGTAAAAGACAAATGTCATTGGACAAAATAACTTAATTTCACATATATACACACACACTAACATACATATCAGAGAGTCCACGGCACACATACATTGAAATATGTGTGTTGTACCGGGACAAGTCTGATATTCTTTATATATTTTGTCAACAGAAGGAACTATGTGGTGTGTGTGTGTGTGAGTGTGTGAGTGTCATTGTTTGCTTCTCCTCAGTGGTGGGAACATTTAAAAATGCTTCAGATAAAGACAAAAGTCGTGTAAATTCTCTTTCTGCAGCAACGTTTACACCTCACAGGTATTTACCATTAAAAGACAAGAGATAAAGGATTATGTTTGTCTGTGGAGCGATGCTGACTTAGAAGTCTACAGGTCCTGGCCCAGTCTCTCAATCTCATCAATGAGGAAGTCGATGTCCGACTGGGTGGCTGCCGGATTGGACACAACCATACGGAAGAAGTTGACTTTATTGCCTTGTGGCTGGTATCCCACCATGGTGGTCCCTGACTCCATCATCATGGCCTTGATCTTTGGAGCCACCTAGTGGAGCAACAGCAACATATCAGAGCCTGCTATGAATCGTAAATAAACTGATAAAACCATGTTTAATGGCTGTTTGATTAACTCTTTAACACCACATGTATTCAATTTGATGCAAACAGTTTTTCAGACTTATCGCATGACTTTATGGTAAAAACTTTGCTAAAAAAAAATCTGTTGCAGATACTCTGACACTCGTCATCTTTTGCATTACAACAAAAGATTATTTTACATTTTGTAAAAGGGCCAAATAAAGACTTCAGACAACCAAACAAACAAACAAATAAATAAATAGATATTGAATAAATAATACATTATAAATAATTAAAAAAAAAAATTCTGTCTGTAAAGCATCTTGAGAAGGCATTGCCGTGATTTGACGATACATAAATAAAGTTGAATTGAATTGAATAAATAAATAAATAAATAAATAAATAAATAAAACTACATGTGATAACTAAATGTGAATTTGCTAGAAATGAGAGTCGCACCCTGTGGAGTTTTTCCCGTCTCTCATCGCCGTGTGGCATTCCTCTCAGGCTGGGTGGAATATACCAGAAGCAGACATTGGTGTGCTGAGGCTGCAAAAACACAAAAGGATCAGTAACTACACATGCTTTATTTTCATTTTTCATTTTCAATGCACCAGAAAATGATAATAAATGAATATTTTTTGTTGATTAACTTTTAAATATGGTCTCCATTAAATACATTTTTTAAAAATCATATAAAATAGCATGTGTTAAATATTAACTCAATACAACTCACCACTCCATCAAACACCATCTCATATCCCTCCCTGTTCTTGATCTTGTTGTAGAGATACTGAGACAGGTCCAAACACTTGTCAATGTGCTGTTCAAACCCAATGGTGCCCTGCAGGACAAACAAGACAATCAGGTCATGGTAATTTCACACACACACATCTAAAAAAAATCAATTTAAATTATCTGCTGGATTACATCCTTTACATCTTACCTTGGCTTTCCACATCAGCCAGAACTTAAAGATGTCAACATGCCGGCCACACTGGATAGCCTTGTCACCCGTGTCATAGGTGACGTCGTACTGTTTGTCTGGTTGGAACAGGTAGCCAGCGCACATGGAGTTACAGCCTGCCAGGATTCCCTACACACAGACATCAAGTACAAAATCTAGCATTCATGTAAGACTTTAATCACACCATCATGTAGATATAAACACATTAAAGTTTGTAAGCAGTGGTTACTGGTTAATATGGACTCACCTTCTCTCTGACCAGGATTGCTGAGCACTGCAGGGGGACGCCCATCATCTTGTGGGGGTTCCATGTGACAGAGTTGGCTCTGAAAAGTTTGATACATATGTTGACACACTGATGTATTTTCCCTAAAAATGTCTTTTAAGTGACACCCCGTCTGGTTCCATGCCCTTACCTCTCAATGCCATTAAGCTTATGGCGATGCTTCCTTGACATCAGTAGTCCTCCCCCCCAGGCGCCCTGAGGGAGACGAAGGAGTGGGATTACAGAGAGAATGACACAGCACAGCCTCTACTACTATACACCGATCCAGCATCAGCTACTCACATCAACATGCAGCCAGAGGTTGTATTTCTCACAGATGTCAGCGATCTCATTGATGGGATCGAACGCGCCATAAACAGTGGAACCTCCTGTGGCATTCACAAACAACGGTACGTAACCCTGCAGAATCCCACAGGACGGACAGAAAACATCTTGTTTAAGAGGAAAAATACTGAGGGACACAAAGTCAGATAACAGAGGAAGGAAACACACCAACCTTCTGCTTGGCATCAATGATTTTAGCCTCAAGATCAGCAGGTATGACTCTCCCCCTGCAAACACATCCGGACGGCGTCATTTTTACGAGTATTTTACGCACAATACTTTCTGGTTCTTAATGTCTTCACAGAGACTCGGTGACAAACCTTTCATCGGTACTCAGCAGGACGACGTTGTCAGTCCCGAAGCCCAGAGCAGCACCGGCTTTTTTTATAGAGTAATGGCTCTGCGGAGGGAAACACATTAGACAAATGTTGAATCTATAACTGCACAGCCACATTTAGAGAGGGCGAACACTTTGCAAGCTAATTGCTAGATGAGTTTTGTCTCTCTTGCAGTAAAAGTTGTCAACTGAGCAAATCTTGCAAGACAAAAGTAGCTGTGATGAAGTTGAGACCATTAAAGCAGCCATTGCCCTGATTTAAACGGGCTTAATGATTATTGGTTCAATCAATTAAGTCAGTAAAACGCTGCATTTATTTCTTTTGGAATATCGTAGAATGTACAGGTGTGTGTGTATGTGTGTGTGTGTTTGTGGTCACGTACGTGCTCGGATGTGAAAAGCACAAGGCGAGGAGCAGCCGACATGCCCTTGGTCTTGACTTCGGGGAAATACTTGTAGCGCGCGATCATCACGCTGTACATGTTGGAGATGGCACCCCCTGTCAAATGAACACTGACACATCAGTTCATCATCCTAACCACAGCTGAAATAACCTGGTGAGGATGTGGTTTATTATGGGAACATCATTAAATTGCCCGTCCAAATATTAAGTCACTGCCTGGATTTAATAAAGGATTAACGGATCTAATAGGCTGGATAACAGAAGATCACGGTTCAGTTAGCTACAAGTTATTTCATTCTAGCTGATGTCGCGAGTCAGTAGCTTATCATTTCTGCAACAACCCTGTGGTCATGGAAAGGATGTGATCTGTTTTAGGAAGGTCAAATTATCTGCATCACGCAAAGAAAACATTGAAGGAGATGCAGAAGCTAGCAAAACTGGGTTAAAAACTTTAAAAACTGGAACAATAACGGAGAGCCATCGTCTTCTCGGAAGGCATGTGGTAAAAAAAAAAAAAAAAACGTTAAAAAAAACCATTTAATCGTGAAACAGGAACATTTCCAGTCTAACGATGTGAAGGGAACTCAGGGGATTGGGGCTGGAGAGGTATGTAGCTATTAGAAAACCACAGCTACGTTTCCATTACATTTTTTCCCAAAATAAAAGCAAAAATCAAAGTTTTGACAAACAACATTTGCGATTTGCAGGCGTTTCCGCTGAACAGTGTTTGGCGCCAAAGCATCAGTTCCTGTAAAATCTCGTTTGGGTGATGAGATTTTGTGAGAATTGCAGGTTTTGCAAGGTAGTGTTATTTTGGGGTTTTCAACTTGCTACTGAGAATTCGCCACAGCTTGTCAAAGTTTTTCTCCTTCATTTTCTTTCTAAAAGTCTAAAATTCGCTGTTGTTTGTTCCGCACCGCGCCATCCTTACTGGAAAAGAACAGGTCATGACTCCCAATGTCACGTCCGGGGACACGTAAACGCGAAAAAAGTGTTTCCATTACACTTTTGCAATATATTTCTATATAGAAACATCTGAAAAACCACTTCTTGAGAGCGTAAAACCTTTATAGAGACTGTATTTTCAAAATGTAGGTTTCCATTTGCTTTTTTAAAATTTATTTTTTATTGCCATATTTAGTTTTTGCCTAATTCTAAGTTTAATGGAAACGTGAGACTGATCAGTGAAAAAGGCTTCAAGTTGCTGCATATCAAAAAGATTTAACTCTGGGGCTGGAAGAAAGTCATGTTGTCTAATGAATCCAGATTGATCCTGTTCTAGAGCTTCGGGGTAAGAGGAGAAGCAGGTGTAGTGATGCAGCCATCATGCCTAGTGTCTACTGTACAAGCATGTGGCTGTAATCCGGAGTTGCTGCAGCTGATTAGGTCTAGGTATCAGCTAAGGTCAGCTGACATGTAAATATACTGAATGAGCAGGTTAGTCCATCTTCCCTGATAGCTCAGCCATATTCCAGGATGACAGTGCCTGGATTCATGTTAAAGAGTGGTTCAGGAAGCATGAGACATCATTTTTACACATGCACTGGCCCCTACAGAGTCCAGTCCTGATCCCCATGGAGAATCTTTGGGATGTGCTGGAGGAGGCTTTGCGCGGTGGTCTGACTCTCCCACCATCAATGCATGAACACAACACTGGATGGAAATAAATCTTGTGACTCTGCAGCAGCTTATCGAAATATTGCCGCAGCGGATGATGCCGTAATCCAAGCTTAAATCCGGAGCGTGTGACTTGTTTTGGACAGGCAGCGTAGTATCCATTTCTAAACTGACCAGGTGAAAAGAGGCCGTCTCCTTCTCCGCCTGGCCAGCCAATCATCTCTCTCATCTTCTTCAGAGTCAGCTGCTCCATCAGCACAAACACCGGCGCTATCTCATAAGTGAACCTGCCAATCACACACATTTATGACAAAAACATTTAAAGAACAAAGGCATGCATGCACATGCAAACAAATTTTTTTTTTTTTTTAAATTATCATTATCAGCCTTCCTATAATTCGATCCGCAGGCACAAAGTAGACCCAGTGCTGACTGGGCTAATTAAAAAGTCTCTGATAGGAGTCAAGCAGCAAACATTCATATTCAAATGGCTTCTGCAATCACTGAGTAGTTTAATTAAAGCATACAAAGCCGTGGTGGCTATCTGTCAACCCTGCCAATCTCACCGGCGAGCATGAATGTGATGGCTGATCGGACCTGAATGTGTAGGAGTGGCAAAGACAGACGAGAGAGGATGTTTCATGGAGATAACAACCCCTCCCCACTGGCCCCGAAATCCAGAAAACTACAAGAGTCCGCATCAATGAATTTCATTATGTCATTAGAATAATCAGAAAGCGAGAGAGAGAAACGACGTTATCTTTGTGATGCAAAGAGAGTCATCGTGGAGAGGAGTTGGAGAGCTTAATGTGCTTCATGTATGTATCTATCTGCCTGTTAAAGGATAGAATGACTGGCAGCTCTACAGGCGACAAAAGAGCAAAACTCCTGGAGAGGGTAAAGTAGGTTAAACATGTCGCAGAACACCAGCTACGGCGAAGCCTGAGCTTTTGCTCTCTTTGCTAACTGACAAGTCGTCTCCTACATGCACCCTGAGGACTGATCCCCGTTTACCCTGCCAATAACCAGGCCAGTTACACAACACTCCTCCGCTCCCATCACTGGAGCTCCACCAGCAGCTAAATCAACAACACCGCGCTCTCGTCTCTTCCCTCATTCCCTCCCTGTTTTACTCACAGATAAATGCTTAAACATGGACGGCAGCGTTTTGCTGTTTGGGCAAGAAAGGGAGGGAAATGAAGTCTGAGGAGGGGATGATGTGCAGGGAAACAATACGGCGAAGGAAACTGTGACAGAGCACAACAAAGGAGGAGGATGGGACGATGTGGATGTAGTGCATGCAGAGAAAAGCATGCAGGAACAGGACAAAGGCATGAAGACGCTGCTGAAAAAGGCAGGGAACGGAGAAGAGAGAGAGAAAGCTGTAACTGAGGACAAGAAGAATTGAAAAGCAGACATTTTCTTGTGTAATTGGTCGTGTTGAGGGTTGAAAAACATTCGCTTCAGCCCAGAAACCAGACCAAAACCACAAAGAAGACAAAATGTCTCACCTTAGAAGGTCTTACTGGCCTAATTCCACAAATATACATCCGGTATATGTGTTTGAATTATCTTTCACATAAAGGAAAAAATTATATTTATTATCACGATGATCTCACTGTCCTTTAAGAAAAACGAATCCACACGACATCAAACAAAAAAAAAAAAAAAGAGGAGAAAACCTGGGCTCCTTTTTAAAATTCTCCTTCCCTCTGAGTCATTTCACGCTGTAATGACAATAATGGTGATCATTATCACAATCAGAGCCAATCATTGGTCTTTTCAGGGTGAAAATTACCCCTCAGTCACCTGCCTGTCTCCAGAGACGGCCCCTAAATGCCCTTATTATTATCATCAAGGGCACTCAGGATGTGTGTTTGAAAGTGTGTGCATGTCTGTGTGTGTTTATGTGGCGTTGCGTGACTAACCCTTTGACCCCAAAGCACACTCTGCTTTCAGCTCCCTAAAGGAGCTCTGAGTCGGTCCGTATCCACAGGGACAAAGGAGCCAGAATGAGCGCTCTGCAGGGAGCTGCAGCAGCCAGTTTCCGCCATGTAACAGGGTTTTCTGAGCAGCCCGGGGACATTGTGTGTCAGTGTGGGGCCCAGCTGGCCTATCTGCTAAGACCAGCTCACAATGAGCCTGCAGTCAATGGACTGGAAAGCCTTGATGCTGTATCTGGGACAGCCAGAGCTGGTGTGTGAATGTGTAAGTGTCATTAAGGGAGTGTGTTTGAGTGTGGGGAAGTCAATGACCCAGTCTCTAGGGGCATTTTTCCAACCGGGAGATGAGATGGGAAAGTTTCTCTAACAGAGTGGGTTTTTTTAAAGCTAATATTTAGAACTGGGTAAATTAATCGCCTCTTTTCTTTTCATTCCCCTCACACGACGTTGTCTTTGCACTGACTTGCCGACTGCACTGACATTTCACCACATTGTTGTTCTGCCTGATGCTGATCTCCAGCAAAGTTAGCGGATCTAGTTTCCTGGTCTTGTTTCATCAGCCAGACTGACCTGGAAACTCTGACTTCTGCTGTTCGGTGTCCTTATCGACTCATCAATATTAAGATGTTAGTTTTGTTTTTTGTCTGAATTTGAACATTTTTCTGCATGATTTTATTTAATGCTCAAGTGACCTGATTTGGTTTTGACCTTGGGCTTTTCTGTTTATAAACCAAATGATCATTTTAGCAGATAAATAAATCATCAGTTGAACATTAAGATTGGCGTATTTTTGCATATCAAAATATATTTTCCGGTTTCCACTCTGTTGTAATAGCATTTTTTTTTAGTTTTCCTATTTATTCCAGCCTATTTATTAAATTAAAACTTTTTTTTATCTGCTGATAATTCACATAGCAATAATTAAAGAGCATGTGAATATATTTTACCTCCTGATCATGCATGTGTCCCCTTTCAATATGGTAAATTTATATATTACCACTACTCTGATCTCCTTGATTGTCTTTAAGAGATCACACCACCTAGGTTATGGCTTATTTACTGCATGTTCATGTGCGTCTATGTTCAGTGTGTGAAGCAGCTGTGGTTCATGCCCTCTATCAGACTGGGCCACCATGAAAGTGTGACCCTAGATCAATATGCAATCTAACCACCCCTGGGGCTTGGCTGTCTTCTGATACACAGTACAGCACAGTTGCAGCCCCAGCATCTGTCAATACCCGGTCCGTACAGGACAAACCAAACACTTTATGTAACCGGCCTCGGTGACTGTTCTGACCTGTGATGGAGTTATCTCAGGGGAACAACACAAACACTTCTGCTATGCCAAAATCTGATGATGGCCTGAGACTTATGCCAGTGGTCGACATAAAGGAGATCTCAACTGTTCCCTCAGGACGTCTGCATAGAAAACCTGCTTCAACACATGTAAAGAGACCAGCATGACTTACATGTTGGTGTTGGCGGTGGAGGTGAGCCACTCGCCAGCCAGACCGATGATATCCAAACCAGAAGATAGCTGGTTGAAGAAACGAGGGTGGCCTAAACAAAAGACAGATATGTTAGGTTAACAGGATACACGGCATCCTATACAACTGAAACAGCAATAAGCATATGTGATAAAAATTACTAAATGCCCTGAAGACTCCTGATTGCAATAAGTTTTAATAAATAAACAAAAACTCTGCTTCATTTCACTCGACATATTCATTTCACCCTGGATTTCCTTGGTCAGTCATATCATCTGAGGGATTTGAAATAGCAGGTTCAGTATCCCATAATTACATTAGTAACAGCTACATGACAACCATTTAGACCATTGGATGCTTGCACACAGAGCCACAGTGAGCCTGGAGCCAACATGCATTCATGGATATAAGTACTCTGTGGATGTAGTACTATACAGAACGTCTGCCATAACAAATATATGCCTGGTAAGAATAAAAGAATATATAGCAAATGTAACAGCAAAATCGTTTAACGTGGTCCTGCTGAGCAAGGGGGAGGAAATAAAGAGCCGCTGTCTCTTTCAGCACTGTGGACAGCTCCTCCAGTCTGCAATTCAGACCTAAAAATGTTTGGGAAAGGCAGAAAGAAAAGGCATTGATCTGAAGACACCGCAGGCGGCTGTGTGATATGTAAAAACCCAGGGGACAGTTTGAGTGTTGTCGTTTTTAACAGCTTGAACCAGCCCATGTGAAGTTCCCTCAGGCAACACTTGGTTTAATAAGTTGTGGGGGAGGGGAGGGGGGGGGGGGGGAAGGAGGATGTCAAATGAATTATCAGGGGAGTAAAAATAAGGCAGTCGTCCTAATAGGCTGTAGCCTGCACAGTGAAGAAACTAATCTGTCTCTACTGCATTTACATCTGTGAACTCTTTTGATTGCTAATATACAGTAATTAACATTTGATATTAGCAGCCTTTGCATAAACAGTCCGTTTCCGGGCTACTGAAGGTTTTTAGTGTGCTAATACATGCAGGGGCGGATTAAAAGTGCACAGGCCCCTGGGCCCATAGTGTTCCAGGGGCCCCATTCCACAACATTGTAAAAATGGGGAATGATACACTGTGAAATGACTTTTCTATCATCTCACAGCCAGTGGTACCAATAGCAGTACGCTAGACACCGTGGTGTAACTATCTGGCTTTTATCTGCATTTTGTTTCACGTCCAAACTGCTGAAGTAGGCCGGACATGGGCCCCCAATGGATATGAGTCCCTGGGCCCATGCCCATAATGCCCATTGGATAATCCAGCCTTGAATACATGCCTTGTTTAAGATTTCCCACGCTGAAATCACACCAGTGACTTGTGTTCCCACTTTTCATACCTGTCCGGACGCCATATTTGAGCGTGTCCCTGCAGTCCACCAGGATCTGCTCCAAAGACTCGGGTTGATCGGACAGCTCCAGGTTGAAGCCCTCCATGCCCTCCAGGAGCTGGTGCGGGTGGTGGAAGTCCAGCACCTTGGTGGAGCGGTCAAAGGTTTTCTTCACGTAATTTGTGAGGATGTCCACCACCTCCAGCAGGAACTGCATGGTGGGCTCTTCTCCATTTTTGGCCGGTAGCAGGTCTGAGAGACGGAGGGAAAGGTTGCTGAAATTATGACATTTTAAAGTCTCTAAGTAAATTAATAAAAGGATACAAACTTCCCCTAGCCAGTGTTTTTATTGTTTATTAAAGTGCTTAGGTATTTAAACATTATTGGGCCCACTTGCTTTGTGTTTTTAAACATTTTCTTCTGGTACGTGAACTTTTCACGTCTAATAAAGGCTAAACTGGAAAAGTTAGCACACAAGCTAACTGAGCTATTTCTCAATCATAGCCTGTTATTTTTATTTCATTAATACATTGGCAGATAAGCGTTTGAAGCAGAAAACATGACTGCCATTGGCTTATTATTAAAGTGAACAACCAAAACATATCCAAAAAAAAAAAAAAAAATCTTTTACACAGGCAATCCGACGCCAGCCTTTCTCTCTGTTAAGTATTCAGCCTGTATAATTAGCACTATTTTCAATTAACTGCTAACTTGAAATTACATTTTTAGAGGATTTTTATTTTTAAATGAATATTAAAATAGTTTGTAATCAGATGAATCAAAGCTCTGCTTTATCTGCAGCAGGCCTCATGGTGGAAAAAAAAACACTAAACCTTATTAACACCTTCCTGGTTCATATAGCGAGGTTATATTATTAAGAAAGATAACAAAAAAAAAAAGAAGAAAAAAAAAGGCAAAGTTATCCTTTATTTCTGTGTGGACTTAAGTCTTGGTCTCAGTGAAAGTTTGCCGATTTTAATTGTACGTAATGAGAACATTATTGATCTAATGTGTCCATAGTGATCAGCTCTGATTATGCAAGTGAGCTAAATCATTTATAACTGTATTATTTGGTCAGACAATATATATTTATATCACCTCTAGCGAACAGGTTGGAGAAGTCCGTCTCGGTGCGGCGGAAGCGCGCGTCCCTGTCGCTGTTGTCGCACGAGAGGAGGTTCTTTTGGCCCGCGAGCCTCCCTTTCTCCTCCAGGCTGTTGTTCTTCTGCAGGAACCCTAAGTTGTTACACGGCGAGGAAAAAGACTTACTGCCAAAAACATCCATTACGCACGAAAAAAAAGGGCCAAGAAAAATAAAAGAAATGAAAACTTAAAAAAAAAAAAAAAAGAAACTGATTCAAAGATAAACAATAAATGCATAAATGTTCAACACAACGAAGCCTTTGGGAGGGAAAAAAAAGTGTTATCTGTGGCCTGTAGATGAAATGTTTTCTGGTGAAAGAGGTGGGGGAGAACTTAAATAGTCCGAACACACACGTCCTCACCCACGCGCGTGTGTGTGTGGCCTCGCCCTGTGACATCACAACCACACCCCTGTAAGGACACACACTCAGTCCCAACACTCCGCCTCATGGCCAGGAAAGCCCGCAGTGATGACACACACAGCGGCTAAACACACATCCTATAAAGAAGATTTAATGAAGGATGCACAGAGCCCCGAGGCAGTCTTCCACTGCCACGCCAATATGTTTTACACTCCACGACTTATCAGCTGGTTTTGGCATGAAGGCCTTTATATATCTGCAGATTAATGTCAAGGCCTAATCGTGCGTAAAAAACACGGACACGCACACCTTTATCTGTAGGCGTGATATATTAACACACATTTCCCAGGAAAAGTCTGCCAACACGGAATCCTGTTCATTAAATGCTGTAGAAACATTCACAACCAATGTTCAACACTCCGACCGCCGTGGTGGTCTCCATAACATTTTCCACTCCAGTCCATTAAAATGTCATTTAAGCAATCAGTCTTAATGATCAGTTTCTAAAAATGGATATATCGGTCTTCTCCAGGCCTCTAACTCAGGTCAATAACACCCCGTTGGATGGACCACATGGCATTCATCTTATAGCATGGAATCTATATATAATAATCTGGATTTTATAAGAATAAATATAGTTATAATAATCTTTGGAACGTGAGGAGTGCAAATTTAGAAAGAAAATGAAGTGTTTATAAGTTCTAAAGGCTCTTTCTGTTTCTGTTTCCAAGCTTGTCCTGTGTGTTTCTTTGCCTTGGTGCTGAAATGAGAAAAGACATGGGGGGGTATCAGGGGGCAGACAGAGGGGGCTGATCCGTGGCTATTATCACTGCACCCACGGGCTAATGTCCACTGACCTTTAGAAGATGGAAACGCACAGTGACAGTAGGGGTGGGCCCGCTATAGCTCAGTTATGTGGCCTATTTCAGAAGGCCTCGAGATGGATGGAACAATAACACTAAAGATAAAATAATAATAATAAATAAATAACTTCGAGGCAAAAGTGGCAAAAACAAAAAAGTTGAATGCAAGTGAAACGTCAAGAAAGTCCATTTCTCTCCCACACATGGCATTTAGTGTCCGGGAATGATGAATGTGTCCAAAATAAATACAACTTACCACAAATCTTCATCCCCAGTTTCCGCGTGCATCCGTGCATCCACGCATACTCGTTGGCTAAAACAGAATGAACGTTTGAGTATCTGTGCAGAAGGCCGCGTGGGACGTGGTGCGACGCGAGACATGGAGCACAGTGAGATGTGGACGGCTCTTGGCCAGGTGAGGGATTCTTCAACTTTTTCTTTCTTCTTTTTTTTTTTTTTTAATCCTCCCTTTTTTTAAATCATCATTAACCAGATTGCTCTGCAATAAATTATGCACATCACCATAGCAACATCTGATTACAGGGAGATGAGTCTTATAACATTTCCGATTTAAGTTCAATCAATAAGGGACCGACATTGGGCCCCACATGGAAAATCCACGCCGCCTCACACACCCAGCCAAGGGGCGGACTGGAATTAACACCCGTGAAATGAGCTCACGGAGGAGGGCAGGAATTAATTGAGTGAAACACAGTGGGTTGTGTGACTGGTAATGTCTGTGGTCTGGAAGCCCTTATAGCAAGCTGAAAGCAGAAACTTATTATATAGCGCATCTCTTTCTCACTCACACACACATGCATATATGCGCACACACACACAGACACACACGCACATCCCCAATGTGGACATGCAAGAGCAGAGATGGAGAAGCAGCCTGAGGGGAACACAATGCGCGCGGCGGCAGAGTCGGAGGCACCTGATGGAGAACTGAGAGAAACATAAATAAATAAATAAATAAATAAAAACAAGAATTTAAATCTAAACGATCTCATCCTACAAGAAAAGCAGCCAAGGCAGAAACACACGCACGGGGACGCACGCACAAGACACAAGAAGCCGCCAGGCGGGATGGAGCGTGGCGGGGAGATAATGGCGACATCCAGCAGCAGTGTGCAACGAGCAAGTCGGACAAAACAAACAGCTTTTTTTTATTCTTCTTTTTTTAATGCACCTTTTTTCTTTTTCGCACAAACTCTCATCTGAAAAAGTTTTGAATTTATTTATTGTGAGGATTTTAATGTTTATTCTCACCCAAAGCCAAAGCAAAACCCTCCAACATTTGTTTTATTCGTCCAAAGAAAAATAAATATATATATATTTAAATCCAAAATTGTACTCTGGTTGCCCAAGGGATGTTTTTTTCCCCCTCTGATGTTCTGTCTGAGGACAACATCCTGTTATTATTTCTCCACGTTGCAGTGCAGATGGTTGTTCAAGTGTATAATGGAGTCGATTATGTGAACGCGACCAAGGCTGAAAATGATTAATTAACCCGCAGGTTAATGTATTGGCTCAGCCAGATTTGTGCTTTTTAAAGGGATTAGAAGTAATGACCCAAGAGCAACTTAAAAATTTCCCTAAAATATTCTGGAATAAATAAAAATAGGCAATAGAGACAGATAAAGGAGCATTTTCTCCCATTTGAAATTATTGAAAAAAATGACAAAACACAAAGACTCTTGGTGACGAAGACGTGAATGGGAGAAAATGAGGGGGGGAAATATTATATTTCCAACATAATAAGAAAAATCTTTCAGCAGCATGCTCTTGGATGCGCTAATGGCGCATTATTTCAGCCAGGTCCGCGCACGGCGCGGCGCGGCGCGGCACGGCACGGCGCGCAGACAGCGACAGGCAGCTGTGATGGCTCTGTTTTTAACCGGAATGATTAACGACGGAGCCCACACAGCAAATGGCCCAAGCAAGACTGCTTTTATCACACACGGAAGCAGGGAGGAGAGAGAGAGAGAGAGAGAGAGAGAGAGAGAGAGAGAGAGAGAGAGAGAGAGAGAGAGAGAGAGACTAAAAGAGGCGTCTGGAGCTGAACTAAGTGTTTCGGGCTGGCAGCAGACAGGACTGCATGAGGGTCTTGGAGCAAGGCTCGAGGTGCATGTCAGAAAAACAAAACAGAGGGTGGTGCTATGTTTTGTCTTTGGGCATCGACTGAACATCTCTGTGCCATCAACATGGAGAGGAGGGTGCAGGACATACTTGCAGAAGGAGGTCTTAAATTAGCCGAGTTTGGGTCCTGGTCCCCGCCGGTGGTTCTCGGTTCAGACGTGGCCATCACTCCTCCGTTATCTGATCTCCAGCTGGAGAATTATTCACCTGCAAACAAAATGTTTAGGAGAAGCTTTAGCGCATCCAGTTCGAGATGGAAACATAACGCGTTCTTCTTAACTGGGCCAAGATTGGATTAAACAATGACGTTACTCCAGATTTATTCATTTCCAAAAAGCAAAAGCAGGTTGGGCAGAGGATCAAACAGCGCAATTTGCAGCAAATTGCGCACGACGCACATCAGGACTCATCCATTTGGAGATAATTCTTGTCTACTTTATCTCTTTTTTCGCACATATTTTGCATTCAGTGATAATTAAATATCTCCGGCTTCAATGCATCTGACTGAAATGGGTAAACATTAAGATAACAAACTCCTAGATACTCAAATATTTCATCCCCTTTGACATTTTAAAAGATGGATGTGTAAGAAATAGTATTTCTTCCTACAAACAGGCGCATCTGTGCCCTTTGTAGCCTGGTGTGTGATCAGGCTTTTCTATTATCCGACTGAGAAAAGATGACATCGTTGGCAACAGTTGGAATAAAAGAAAACAAAAAGACAATCAAAATAATGTCTCAGGGTTCCTTACAAATATAAATGTAGCCTTTTTAGTAAATAAAAGGTATAAATAACTATATTATTTCCAATTAATTAGCAATAAACATTAAAATTCAGGTATACCGCCTAAAATCTCTCATCATTTAATGATGCAAAACAATGAAATCGTTCTGTTGCTCATCTACGACTTCTTTCATTTATAATATTCCTCATATTTTTGATAATGTATCCCATAAATTCCCCTTAAATAAGCTTTGGCGTTATGGCACTGGCGCGTCTGCTTGTGAAGGAGAAGAAGAGAGGGGGGGGAGGCCAATCAATAAATATGAACAGCTGGAATAACAAAAGGACAAAATCTTACCTGCTCACGCGCTCACAGGTTGTCGAGTCCACAGAAACTCCAACTAAATGCTACAGCTGCCACCAAAAGGTGCGTCAGGAGGAGGCAGTCCAGCGGCGGCGGTGGCGCAATACACACAGAGCGCACTGAAGAATCCCATCCAGCGGTGCGCAAGTGACCCTTTCTCCCTCAAGAATATATATTTTTTTAAATTCGGTATTTATATCTCAGGCTGCGGCTGCCCATTGGTCTCTTCACGCAAGCATGAGTCACAGCGTTGCCTCCCTCTGACGACTGATGAAGCCTCCCTGAAATCCACTGACAGCCACAAGCCACTTCAAGAAGCAGAGATTTTTATTAAAATAGAAGGGAAAAAAAGAGCTAAATGAAAAGGTTTACCCACCCTTGAGTTGCCATAAATGTGCCTCCAGGTGTGGGTGGGTCGACATGTGGATGGGAAATATGCTCTGACTCGGTCACATGACCTTGAGAAGAGGCATTGGGAATGACAGGTACATTTTTGAGGTTTTTAAAAAAAAAAAAAAAAACTCTTCTCTTTATCTGGTATAATTGGAGACCTGTTGGAGGCTTTTTATTCAGCTGGGAATAAAGACTTGGACATGGACAATAACTGTGGGACATGAAAGTCCATCCAGCCCTGCGGTATTTACTCAGTGCCTTCCTCATGATTGTCTGCTGGTCCATTCATTGGCAGAGCAGCCATTATGAGCGTTTAGCTACAGGAAAAGACACGTTCTTTATGATGTAAACATGGTTTCTTCTTCCAGGGAACACAAAAACCTGTGTGAACAGGTGCACATCAGAACAAGTTGCAACTTGTTCTGCTGCCAGCCTTATTTCATGGGTAAAGTTTTAGTCTCTAAACTGTGCATCAGAAACACCTGAAAATGGAATAATTTGCACTAGCTTGGGTTTCATTGGGTTTACTGGTTCTCAAGCTGGATGCCACTAAACCACTAGCTAATGTAAAAGAAAAAACTTCCATCATTTCAGATGCTGGGAATTATTGTTGATATGGAGACAAGTTTTAAATATTTGCTACTGTCCATCTTGTTCCCACCTGCTATAGCAGGTTTTCCTTTTGGTCACATGATCAGTGGAAGTTGTAATGAAAAGCACAGGTTATCGTTTGGCTCGCTGCTTTGGATGTTTCCATTGTTTCTCAAATAATCCGTGTTATTTTAGGAGATAAATTCTCCTCTGTGATGAGTTACAAACTGTCTGCTGGGATGGTGGTGCAGGATGAGTTTTATTTTTAGTGAACAGATCTGATTCATACTTGTATGTTGCTTTAACTCGACAGCCGTATTAACTCTTTAATTTTCGCACTAAAAAAGGGTCAGAGAAAAATGTTTTTCTGTTTGTTTTGGGCAAGAACAAACAGAAAAAAAAATTCAGAGATGTTAAAAAGAAGAAATTAATAATAATGTAACAACAGTGAAATGGTTGAAATATGAAGAAGTAGTGTTATAATAAACAGTTAAGGTTTTATTTACCCAAACCAGTTGGTAGAGATACCCAGGGAGGTGGATTTTCACAATAAAAGAAACGAATCAAAATCACATCAGATTGATCTCTACCAAATGGTAGACCAGGACCTGAAATGGTTTATGTTTCATTAACTTTTGATGTTATAAAAAAAAAAAAAGTCTTGATGGGGGAAAGAAAGAAAAACAAAGTGTGATCTGTAATTTGACACAACGCAGTGCAATGAATGGTTAAAGTGTGAAGTTACAGAGTTTGTTCATTCCGCTCATGCCATGGCATTCACCTCAGGCCTAAGTCTGTTTTTCTTTTTCAGGCAATCTGTGTATGATCCAGCTGCAGTCGACTTTTAGCTGTGTGCTTTAAAAGGAACATTACAACTGCTTTTTGTGCTTCTCACTGCTTTATAATGAAACAACCTTCATTAATAGTTGTAGATTGTCTTTTTTTTGTTTTTTTTAAAAACCAGATTACATGTTTTCATGCATTTGTTTGTGTTTTCTCATGCCTAGTCTGTATTTTATGCAACCGCTCCATGCTTTTGTTACTTTAATATTGGATTACTGCATTTCCTTATATGCTGTTCCAAATGTGAAAAATCTCCAGCTGATACAAAATGGGTTCTGATGAGAAGCAGAGATCATATTTCTCCAGTTTTAGCCTCTCTTCATCGGCTCGCTGTTAAATCCAGGATAGAGTTTAAGCTTCTTCTCTAGTTCCCAGTTTGGGTTTGGAAGGTAGACACTATCTCTAACTTTAAGATCAAGCTTAAGAACTTCCTTTTTGATACATTTTATTGTTAGGGGAGGTCTAGTCATTCCTTATGCTGCCATAGGCTTAGACACCTGAGGGATATCCCATGATGCACCGACTTCCTTTTCATCTCTCTGCTCCTCATCTTCCAAGTATAAACAGATGACTGTTGCATCATTAACGTGTTTCTCTTCTATTTGCAGGTCTTAATATAAAATAAAAGCTGCAGTACATGTTGGTCTTTCTTTCTCCTGTCCTCTCCACCCCAACCAGTCCAGGCAGATGGCTGCTCTCCCTGAGCCGGGTTCTGCCAGAGGTTTTACCTTCATGTTAAAAGGGACTTTTTTTTTCCTTTCCACAGTCGCGTCGTGCAGCTCAGGATGGGGGATTGGATCCAATTCAAGTTTTTTTTCCTTATCTAGGCTGTTTGATCAAATTGATGTGTCTGTAAAGTGCCCTGAGATGACACTGTTGTGAACTGGTGCCATACAAAAAAAAGCTGAATTGAATTGAGTTGAATTGACTTCAGTATTAACACACACATCAGTACAACAGAAAGTAACTGATGTTAGACGACATTTTATACAAGCGGGCTAAATTCTCTCTTCTCTCTTAGTATTGAAAAGGATATTTATAGGTGTTTAAGTAACACAAAATACCGATACACCACTCTTTAAGTCCAGCTGTCTCAGATTGTTGGAAATGAGTGTAAATCTGGTGAAGTGAATTTCACAACAGCTTCCTCTGCAGACAACTCGTTTTGAACCAACATGCATGATACATAAAACACTTGTAAGCTTGTCGGTCTGCAGCATTCACATGTGAGTTAACACAGTGCCAAGGAGGAAAGACATCAGCAGTATTCTTAGAGAAGCAACTGTTGCTTTTGGGAGGATTAAAATATCATTTTCTATATAATCTGGAATCTACTGTGAGTAAGATTATTGAGTGCAAAACATTTAAGAGAGCAGCTAGTTGTCACAGGAGAGGCTGTCCCTGTAAGTTCAGCCCAAGGTCCCAGCTACGTAATGCACAACGAAACTGCACAAACCAACAATTCCAGCTCGGCAGGCCTCAGCAGTTACTGTGTATAAGGTTAAAGATCATTAAAGCACAATCAGAAAAAAAACACTGAATGGCTTATTTGGAAGAGCTCATTGGAAAAACAATTTTCTCACTGAGTATCAGCATACTTACATCATGCCAACTGTAAAGCACGGTGGTGGAAAGATTATAATTTTTTGGTTTGTTTTACAACCACAAAACCCTTGAGTGTCTCTGGCAAATGTCTAAGGTGAGAGCATCTGCATGGCAGCTGCAGCTTGACTGAAACTGGGTCATACAACAGAACAACAATCCCAAATACAGCAGTAAGTGTACAACAGAATGGCCTTTAATTTAACATTTTATTTAGAAAAAGATGGAAGATAAGGAAGAACTTTGCTGCACACCATAAGTTTGTATCTGAAAAAACTACAAGGCTTTTGAAACAATGTTCTGCGGATAGATGAGTCAAAAGTGAAGACATTTGACCATAATGCACATTGTCATGCTTTATATGTCTATCAGGACAAACACCTCATACTAACTGTCAAAGACGGTGGTGGAGGGATGATGATTTTGGCTTGTTTTGTAGCCTACGAGCCTTGCAGCCGATTATTAACACTTCTGTATACTTAAAGTTCCTCTGTTATGCACATTTCAGTCTCATTTATTTTTTATTTATTTATTTTTTTTTTTACCAACTTTTTATTTATTTTGTATTATGCAAAATAACAAAAACACATATGGAACAAACAAAACATAAACGTACATACAAACATATAAAGCTCCAGGACATGTAAAAGTATTAGATCTGCACACTAATAAAAAAAAATAACTCAAATTTGTTAACATTCATCGTTCCTCATTAAGGGTAGCCTTATATTGGTAAACTCTTGAGATCTGCCACTGCTTGGTACCAAACAGTGATAGTTTCTTCCTGGGCATTATGTACTCATGCAGTAGACAACTCTACATATACTACATCTATAAAAGATAACATCCATTGATGGTAAGACAGTGAATGTGGAGGTTTCCACCTCACTGCAATCGTCTTCTCAGCAGCAGTTAAACCGGCCAGGAAGACCGTTTCTTGCGCTTTACGTAAAAGTTGAGACACATCATTCAACAGTAGAAGTACATGTAAGAAAGGGATATTAGTGCTCAAAAGAGTGGACAAACAATTCCTTAGTACCTCCCAAAAATAAAACACAGCTGGGCACTCCCAAACTAAATGTCCCGACAGAGTTTGTATGACATAAGGTACAGTTTGGATCAGCTTTGATCTTCATGTTGTAGAGTTTAAGAGGCGTCGCATACGTCCTGTGAATGAAGTTCAACTGAATTTGCTGATGATCAGGGTTTTTAGACGAACAAAGCACAGAGTCCCAAACGGCTTCCCAGTCAAAGTCCAGTGGTAAGTTAAGAATATATCAGTTTTCCAGGAAGTGACCAGATATAGTAGAGTATACATCCCTTCTAAAAAGTGCACATAGAGTCTGGAGATAAGGCCCTTAGATCCACGAGTACAGTTCAAGAATTTAAGTAGTGGATGTTCTCTAAGTGGGGCCTGCCAAGGTACCCCATAGGTTTTCACAGCAGTTCTTAATTGAAGGTAGAAGTAGAAAGTAGAGCGCTGCAGATTAAAGCGAACACAAAGATCCTAAAATGATTAAAGACTGTTCGCAACAAATATATTACCAAGAGTGCGTACTATTGTCTACTTTGAGCTTGTGTAATGGAACGTTTATCAATCAAGATCCCATCGTTGTGACATTTATTTTAACATGCTAGTTCAGGAGGGCAAGAAATAATCAATCATTTTTCCACAAACCTCTTCATTCATTTTGTATTGATCCTCTCAGATCAGCCTCTGCCAGAAACAAGCGAACTGAGAAAGCGCTGCCCTATGTCCTGCCTCCTGCGTCTGATTGGTCAACTGCCAGGAGTAATTATACTAAGCAGTGAAGGTGGGCGTGGCTTTCTCCTAGTGAACATGCGCAACCTAGATAAGATGACCAATCACTGAGTCCCTCCCCCGGGATGTCACCAGAAACTCCAAGTAAAAATAACTCTCTAAAACCAATAGTTTCCATTACCATGGAAACCAAATGTAGGGAGTCCTGGAAAACTCAAACATAGGTGATGAAAAAAATGGCGCCGCTCAAATGTCTGATGATTATTTAACACTATAACACTGTATGAAAGGTCAGAAAACTAGAAAAAGCATAATAGAGCCGCTTTAAGTGTTTTAGATACAAACATGAGGCCATCTGTCTGACAGCTGTGAGATAAATTGACATAGGTATGTTTTAATACCGGCATTTCTCAGTTTTGGTTGTTAGGATCTACTGCTCTGCATGTTTTCTTTCCATACTTTACCACACCTGGCTGACATGAATGACTGAATTACAGGCTTCCAGAGATACTTCTGAAGATTCCCACTGCAGAAGCTTGAGATCTCTCTGCCCAACACTGCTGTCTGACACGGTTTACCCTCCCTTCCCACTCAGACTTCTCCTTACTGTCTGTTAATGAGTCAACAGAAACACTCTGCTCCTCTCTTGCCTCCTCTCTGGACTAACTCTGTCCTCTGGAGTCAAAACCAGCTAGACAACATCCTCCCAGTCCATGGTTCCGCAAGGTTCGAAGGCATCACTGAGTAGGACTCGGGGCAGCAGGAAGAAAGTGGCTCAAAGCAGAAGAGTGCACTGGCTTGTCCAAAGTTCTGGCAAAATCTTGTACTTTTCACATCCTGCCTAAAAGCTGCCAAGATAGATTTTTATCAGAAGACGTTCCACAATTCTCCCAACACATCGTAACTGTTCATGGCATTTAATTCTCTTTGTGTCCACCACCTGCTCAGACAACCACTGCAGAAATGCTTGCTTCCTCACTGAAAAGGTGACAGTTCTCTGAGCCTGACCCACTCAGCCCACCCCAACCAGCTCCAGGTACCTCACTTTGCTCCTTCCACCTTCTAAATGAGTCTCTAAACTTCTCGTCATCTCAAAACCCACAACCTGTCCTCCTGATCCCATAACCCATAATATCAACTCCTCTCTTTAATCTGGTGTCTTTCCCTGAGTCTTTACCCACACTCAACCCCGACTCGGGCTGAAAACTACCGGTTGGCCTCGCTGCTTCCGTTCATGTCAATACTGCAGCTTCGATCAGTCTCACGGTTCCTGCACGACAACAACCTGTTTGATCCTTATCAGTCTGGCTTCAGGCAGGGCCTCACTACTAAAACTGCTCTCCTTACGGCTTGCCAGATCCCAGGTAGTTCTCAGTCTCAACAATGCCTGACGTGTCCTGTCCGATTTCCTGTTTGTGTTCTTCTCACTCTTAGAAGAGTCGCTTTGGAGAATAACATCTGCTAAATGACTGCAAGAAGAAATGTAATGTAACGTGACATAACGTAACGTAACGTAACGTGACGTGACGTGACGTGACGTAACATAATGTGATAGAACAGAGACAGTGTTTTTCATACTGAGCAGCTGGAAGAATACTCTGGAAGGGAAGTCCTTTGCATATGATGGGCCAAGTCTTTGCAGTTGAAGCGCCCATCCCGCTCAGCTTCATAAAGCCTTGAGCAGCACATGAAGTTGTAAAATTCCTGCTGCAACATGAAGCTAAAACTGGACTGAAATGGGAATCATACTGGTGCAAATCCTCAACAGAATGACTGAGCAAGAAAAATGACCCAAACTCCAGACTTAGGTCTGACCTAAATGGCTTGAGCTTATGAGAGCGGCACATGAACAAACTTCAAACGTTGACACTGTATTGTTGCACTGCGTTGCCTTCAGGCAACATACTCAACTTTGGCCTGGAACATTTCCAGCATTCATCTTTTTGAATGATTCTGGAGGAGGGAAGACCACAGGGAACCAACAAAATGCTTTCATTTGTCACACGACTCTCAGAAAGCCACACTGAAATCCATTTTAGCAGACTTTTTGATATTTGGCTTTATTTAAAAAAAAAAAAAAAAGGTCTGAAAATATAGTTATTTGCCTTATTTTTTAATTTATTGCTTTTATTTTATAATTTTTCTGCTGAAAAAAAAAAAAAAATTGTATATGCTGTGTTAAGCCAACACTGATCCATTATGGAATCCACGTAGTTGCATGAAATGTTAGCTTTGTGTTTAGAATTTAAACTAAGTTCAAAAGACTTAATTTTATAACACTTAACACTTTTAATAACACACATCTCAAACACTGTTTCTTAATTTGTTGATGGTATTAAATATTTCCCACATTTCTTCAATAAATATTGAACAAATTAAAAAAATAAAATCTCTTTTGTGCTGCGGACAGCCAACGGACTCCAAAAACCTTACAAAACATGGAAAGTACTAATCCTCTAGTTTATGTTTACTATTTTGATACATGAAAATATTCCATAAATTTTCTTTTCTAACTGGGATTATAATGCTTCAGAAGGTTAAAACGCATGCTGTTAAGAAAAGTTTGAATTTCCACCACAGTGATGTGAGGCCAATAACAACATGCAAACAAAAGTACTTCAACTTATTGCTGATAAAAGTAACTTTACGGGCTTCTGAATCATGGATCCAACTAGTTATTCACACTGCTTCTGTAGTTTCCGTTGAATAAATGATGAAAGTGTAATCTGTGTTGTTATTTATGTCAGCCTGTACTTAAGGATGTTTAAACAAACTATTTGGTTCCGATGTTTTAAAACCTCTACATGGGATCATGTAAGTGGACTTAATAAATAACAACTGTCTATAAGTTTCAAGATACTTTTAATAATATTTGTTGATGAAGTGTAAAGTATAGTCTATTGTTTCATGGAGATATGTCGGACGGAGGGCAATGCTTGTGTCTATTCTCATGCTTTTCGTCATCATTGTCCCCTTCATCATCATCATCTGATGAAGAAGAGGAGCAGCTTGAGGTAAGAGATGACTTGTCACCACTTTCAAAGTCTTTGTTGTCATCGTTGTCATCATCCTCGTCGTCATCCTTGTCGTCATCCTCGTCGTCATCCTCGTCGTCATCTTCCTCACTATCGTCCTCATCGCTCTCGGACTCGGACTCTGAAGTAAAAACATGGCCAGAATGAATGGGACAGTCAGGGTTGTGCAGTATTAGTAATTTTGTCTAACTTCCACCTTCCAGCATCTTTCTCCTGATCAGTGGGAGGAGCTCGGAGGCCTCAGGGTGTTCTGGTTCGTAGACAAGGACTAGAACAAGGAGAGAAGAGGCAGCGCTGGATCGGTTCAGCTGTGGCTGATTATCGCCTGACTGACATAAAGCTGCTAGAAGCAGGATACTCACTCGTCTCACACAGTTGACAGGCCGCCTCCAAGTCTTTGTCTCTCAGAGCTTGGATGAACTGAAAGCAGATGTTTTCACTTGAGTTTATTTGTGTTTGCTTATATTCACTAAAACTGATCCCTAACATGAAAGCTTTGCTGCTGCTACAGAAACAGGTGAAGAATGACAAGCAGCAGTTCATTCACCTTCCTCATCATTTCCACTGGAGCCTTCAGGTCTTTAAACTCAGCATCCACTTCAGCGAGCTGCTCTCTGTTTCCAACAGCCCCATGCGTCAGGACGGAGTCAACTGCATGCGCTGTTGCTCCTGACAACCATTATCATCATCATAATTAGTTTCTTTCTTGACTTCTCACTCACTTTGCATCTTATTCCTCTTTCACAGACCAACCTGTGTCCTTTGAGACTGGCGGCTGTAACTTCATCAGCTCATTCATTTTCTGTTCGTCATCAGGAAATGCTCTGGAAGAAGCTCCTTCACAAGTCCTGAAATCAAATTCAAAGTGTGTGACGCGGCATATTTCTAATCTATAATTCGCAGCTGTAAGAACTTTGAGAACCCACCTTGGTGTGGTGCTGAAGAACTCTTTTTGAGACTGTTCTAAAGGAGGACCAGAGATGTAAAGAACTAAATTTGAAGTCACATGTTGGCTCAGCAAAAAGCAAAACTTATCATTAAACACGAGTATCTATGCAATGTGATTGTTAAAATCTACTTTGGCCAGAGAGACTGCTTCTCCCGCCCTTCCTGCAGCAGACTGTTGTAGCTGGCACTACATGCACCATGCAGATTAGTATGTCTGTCATCATGGATACAATTTATCCTGAAGGCACTTTTTGCACCAGGAACACTGACAAAGGTCTCCGTTTGCCTTTGAACCAACTCTGTCAACATGGCAGCATTATTACACCATGGCACATTTAAATCATAATAGTTACATAACATTATCCCTCAGATGAGAACAGATCACATTTCTATTCAGAACCAACATCTGGTTGAAAGAGTACATTTTTAGTTCAGGTTTCTAACTATGTAAAACAAAAAAATCTTGCACTTTAAGTGGTGATAACAGAAATCAGCAGATTAGACGCTTCTGTTTGATAAAAATTTAAATTTTGTTTTAGGATGATTTTTTAGATATGTACTGCTGTTAAGGATCTTAACCTTTATTTCAAATTGTTACTTATTCTACATGTGCATGCTCCACATCACCCTACCTTCTGTATTTAGCCCTACAACAGACTTTTCACTCTCCTGGGAAGAAACCTAAAGAATGACAACATTTTTTGAGTATAGCAGTGACTGTGTTTCTGTCAACCCAGTGTAAAAACAACAAAATAAAATAAATACCCACCTGTTCAGAACAGGTTTGTGGCTGAGCAGGAAGATTGCTGCTTGGTGAAAACAGAGAAAATAAGACATGTGCAGTTTGTTTCAGCAAAAATGTCTATTTACTAAGATTTCTTACCAAATGTCGTCATTTACTTTTTCTATTCCCGCTTCATCTGTAACATAATCACAACAAATCAAATCAAAACAAATTGTATTTATAAAGCACTTTTCATACCAAACAGCAACACAAAGTGTTTACAAGGTCAAATAAAACAGAAGCACAATAAAATAAACCTGTGAATTTTCTTTTACACAATTATACATGCATAATACACACACATAAACATATATATACAGTATATATAAACACACTGGAGTTAGAAATATCAAAAGGTTATAGCAATGATCAGATAAACTTAAAAGCCATCGAAGATGAAAGCAGACGTTTAAAAGTACACAAAATATTCTATTAAACTAGGAAACAGGAAAGAACAAAATAGGAAAGACTAAAACACAAGTAAAGGAAAAAAAACAACAACAATAAATAAACAGATTTCAGACTAACGCACAAATAAATAAATACATATTACATCTTACCACCAGAGATGTAATCATCATCACTTTTAGAGTTGGGCTTTTTCACAGCCTATGGCAAATAAAATTATTTTAAAAATATTTAAAGGGAGATCAATGGCACAAATATAACAGTAAAATAGGAGACAAATTTAAAGCAACAATTGTATCAAGCTATTTGCTGTAAAGACAACTGGATATCTAAAAGGACAACATTTAATTTAGCTGTTTACCTGTTCCTGGCAAACAGCAGAGGACTTCCCAAAACACTCTAACCTGGACAATGAATCACAAAAGTTAAATCAGGTCATAGAAAGATATAGTTTTATGTAGTTATCTAAAAACAACAATCAAACAAACAAAAACAAAACAAAAAAAACAAACAAAAAAAAAAACAACAAAACAAAACCACAATAATTTAACCATGTAGAGAGTAGCCTACGGAATCTAACCGCGATAGGTAAAACAGTTAGCCACCTAGCATCAAATAACTGACATCTTAACATGACCTGTTAAAATCAACAGCTTTAGCAAACGCGTAGCTCGTGAAGTAGCCAGTAGTTGTGTGTCAATAAGTTTTCCTACCTGCTCATTGCGAAAAATAAAACAATATTGTCCTTTTGTGGCTTTTTTGTTTCCTTCAAAATGCGGTTTCTTGAGTTTTGTTTTTCTTTAAAATGACTAACTGTTAACTGAAAGCTGGGACAACGGTTGCTATGAGACCGGAAAAATAAACGGTCGTTACTATAGCAACGTCTGGGAGAATGCTGCGTTCAATGCTCCCGGAAACTTCCACTTCGATTGCCAGAAATTTGTCTCATGATTTTTTTTTTTTTTTTTTTTTTTTTTTTTGTAGGCCTACTGCATGAAAATTATGCAAAATAAAGAGTTATTACTGTATTTATTTTAAAAACATATTACATTAATGTTAATGTTAAGGTTTTATATATTTGTTTAGAGTTAGCTTAACGAGAGGCTTAGCTTCTTTCAGTTTTGTTTTAAGTGCTTGAAATAATTAGTTATTACATGTAAAAAGTGTCAACATTAATGTTTGTTGAGTGTTTTGGTCTCATCTGATTGTCTGTCTACAGATTTTAGGAGTCAAAATCACAAGTGACAGTTAAAGTGAATTATGTAAACTGAGTCAGGCATCTCAAATAAACATCCAACAATTCAACAATCAAAATAAAAACTTCTTGTGTATTTATTATTCAGTATTTGCTTTGGTATAGAAAAAGAAAAATCATCAGGTTTATTTGAATATATTAGTATGAATTTATTTCCAGTTGATGGCTGATGGTCATCCAAACCAGCTCTAACTACGAGTGTAATCAGGAAGGAAATTTTAAGTCTAATCCTTCAAATAAAGAGTGTCTGCCTCTAAAACTAGCAGCTGCCTCTAGGAGAAGGACCTGATAAAGACTAGAGAGGAGGTTCATTCAGAGAGGAGGTCCTTTCACTGCCAGTCTGGTCCAGAGTGTGATCTGATCCTGAATACAAAGACGTAGATGGAGATGATCTTTGTTTTCAGGAGAAATACCACACACCTGATTTAAAAGGCCCTGCAGAGACTTTTCTTTATGAGGACGGAGTGGTGTGTTTAAGGAGCTGCTGACAAGATTCTACTGGTGTATAATAGAGTCCCCAATGACTTA
Organism: Telmatherina bonti; assembly: GCF_933228915.1. NCBI lineage: Eukaryota > Metazoa > Chordata > Actinopteri > Atheriniformes > Telmatherinidae > Telmatherina > Telmatherina bonti. The sequence goes on along the minus strand of NC_136625.1, from coordinate 31,134,842 downwards.
CTGCTGCCACAGTGTGGTACTCTAATTGCACTGTGGCAGAGAGGAAGAGCCTGGGTGACTAAAACGGCCCCCTGGATCCCCACTGCCCAGGACAGCGGACATCTACTCAGCTTGCCAGCACAAGCAGGCAAAGAGCATCCTCAGAGACCACCCACACCCAGGATGTTCCCACTTTTCCATCCTCTCACCAGGCAGGGCGAGGGCTCACAAACATGCACAAACAGACTGAGAATCAACTTCTTTCCTTATCCTGTGGACAAGCTTCTAGAACACCTCCTTAGAAAGTAAACAGACTTATGTTGGTGTCATCTTCCTCTGAAAACTGAAGGCTCTGACTACCAGTGGAATACATGTGGATGTGTGAGACGTATAGATGAAATGGACCATCGTCAATCTGAAATTGTATGCTAGATTTAACAGGGAGCCAATACAGAAAAGCTGCAATTGTAGAAATGTGTCCTCTTCTGGATCAATTAGTTACTTTTCAGAGAACAGCAGCTTCAGCAGACCTTTGAGTCAGAAAATAGATGCAAACATACAGACATGAGATGAGCATGCAGCTCCACAGAGGGAGAAGTGATCCAGGAGTCTTCTTACTCCAAAGCTGTCTGGTCAATCTCATTTGTGAAACAAAACTACCAGCTAAAGTGCATCAGACTGCATAAAAATTCATGTTTCCAAGTTTAAAGCGCAGCTGTACAGCCATCTAAAGGGTTCTTTTCTCAGCCTTATCACACAGCAGCTTCTGTCCACTCTCCATGTCAGCCATATTTCATCCAATAAGTAGCTGTAACTGCTACATTAGCTGCGCATATATCGAAAGAGCGGCCCTCAGTCTTAAATCTGCACACTTGTGTGTGTGTGTCTGTGTGTGTGAAGGAGAGGATAGAGGTGTTGTGTGTGTTGAATAGGTTGGGGTCTCGTCAATCCTTGGCTGTATTATTTCACGGTTGTCCTCCATTCTCAGGGAGATTTAAACTGTCAGACTGGCAGACGAAGGACTCAGACGGAGCATAAATTAGCACATGAGTGACAGGACTGGTCATTAACTGCCAGCATATTGTTTAAAGACAAGTTAGGTTAGTATGAACTGTTAAATGGCTGTTCCTCACTTCCTAAAGTTTCTCTCTCTCACACACACACACACACACACAGAAATGCACATCAATTAGGCGGCACAATGAAGTTGCTTGGACTGAACGCTCCCTCGGGACCCCTCTCGCGAACGCTGACTTTCCACTGAACCATGCATCTGTGTTTTAGTGTGCATTAATTTTGTGTAGATTATGTGGGTTTTCATGAGTTTAAAAGAGCAGGACTGGAAGTCGGTTGCATTATTTGGGGAGATATTTCTCTTATTACAGCTGCAGAAAAACATCAATAAAGTAACATTTATTACAGTTTGGATCACAAGAAAGAGCTGTAAGCATCTTTTTAAAGATATCAATTTGGGTAACACTTTACAATAATGGTACAAATCATATACTTAAGTAATGTGTAACTCATGAAGAACTAATGTATTTATTAATGAAGAATTTATAATGAATTCCTGTTGCTCATCATGAATTAATGATGATGTCAACGTTCATTCATGTGTTTACTTCATACTTAATTCATAATCAATTCATAACATAAGTTCACTGTTAATTCATCAATATGTTGACATATTTACCAGTTTAAATACAAAACATATTTAATTCACTGCTACTGATTTTCTTTTAATTTTTATTTAAAGCAACACACACTTAAAGAAGTTTGTTTGGGTGAACATGGATGTAAAAGCACTTTGAGTGACTACTAATAAAAGTTTATTGTAGGTTTTTTGTTTGTTTTTGGTTACTAAAGCAGCAATGTATTTGATATAAAGCATTTTCTTAATATACCAGTGTCTTAAAACGCGAACTCCGAACAGAAAAACAAACGTCACCTCCTGTCTAGCAGGAAGTAAACCATCAAGTGTCCTTCAGAATAATAGCCTTTTATACACTTATCTTTGTTTAATGTACTGCATTAATATAGTGATATTAAAACCTTAATTATCGCTCCCAGTGCTTTTCAATTTCCATGTTACACAAGTGAACTTCTTTGAGTGTCTTGTTTTAAATAAAAATGAAAAAGGTAGCAGGGAATTAAATGATATATTTGTATCTAAACTGGAAAATTTGTTGACATATTAATGAATTAACAGTGAACTAATTTTCATCAATTGATGATCATTTAGGGGTCAAGTAATCACACAAATCAACATTCTGATCATCATTAGTTCATGATGAGCAACAGGAATTCATGACAAAGTCTTCAAAAATTAATGCATTAGTTCATCATGAGTTACACATTACTTAAGTATATGATTTGTACCATTTTTGTAAAGTGTTACCATTAACTGCATTTTTAAAATGAAATATTTGAAACTGAAATTTAAAAATGAGTAAAACATCAAGAAACTAATACCTGAAAAGATTCCAACAATTTAATCAAAACCAGCAAAAACATTTTATATAAGAGACTTTACTTTTATATCGGTCATAATTCTTCTGTTTAGCTTTCATTTTCACTTATTAAGATTTATATTTTTTTTTAACTCATTTATAGATGTCTAGGAATAACTTTGCCAATGAACCAGGAGCAACACACATTGGCTAGTTTTAAAATTTGGGCTTCTTCCCTAAAGATGGCATTTTTTTTGTCCCCTCTATACAAAACCGAGTTACCTTGAAAAAAAATAAAAATAGAGGTTTTTATTGTTACTACAGGACAACCTCCTTAATACAACTCAGGTTGTAACCCTCATCTGTGTATTGCAAAGGTTTGTGATTTGTGAATTTTGTCTGTCGAGCATGTTTCCATATATGCAATGCTACTGATTCTTTTACACTGAGAAAAAAACCAAAATAAACAAGAAAAACCTTTATTGTAGACATAGGTCAACCTCATGACCAATCATTTAACACTCCTTTTGGTAATACAGCTATGGTGCTTTAATTCTCAACAAAATATTAACCTCACATTATTTCCTGAAGCCTCAGTTGATCATTTTTCTATCTGCAAAGGACACACTTTCACACAAGTATCTAGAAGGAAAGGGAAATGTTTACTTTAAATTTGGTTTTTTTTGTTGGTGATCTCAATCCACACCCACTTCTCTCACACTTTTACTTTATTCATTCATTCATTCTCCTAACTGCTTAGTCCAATTCAGGGTCGTGGGGAAGCTGGATCCTGTCCCAGCAGTCTTTGGGCGAAAGGTGGGGTACACCCTGGACAGCTCGCCAGTTCATTGCAGGGCCACGCAGAGACGAACAACCACTCGCACTCACACTCACTCATATGGGCAATTTAGAGTAACCAATTAACCTAACATGCATGTCTTTGGACGGTGGGAGGAAGCCGGAGTACCCGGAGAGAACCCACACATACACGGGGAGAACATGCAAACTCCACACAGAAAGGCCACTGACCAAACACCGCCCCAGCCAAGGACCAGCCATTTAACCAAATATAGGTATCTGTAAGAATATCTCTTTCAATAGCAACAGTTGTGTTTAAGTATGAAAGATTTCAGAGAAATAAAAAAAAGTCCCTCATTTTCACCGACTGAGACTGATTTAATCATGTTTTACTGACAAGATAATGTGACTGAAATGACTAAAACATCTTTCCACTGAGGCATTACAGAAGAAAAAAAAATCCTTTTCTTCTGAATCATGTTTCCTGAATAAAGTAATCATGTAAACATGTCATTTTACCACAGTCCTTGTGTCTTGATATTAAATGGCAAACACGGAGGTGCAAGATGAGTTTCTGAAGCTCTGTCACCTTGTTTTAATGGACACCACCCTGAACTCTTCATGCTTAATAGCAGACGGACCGATGAGGCAGACATCGTCAAAACGCACAAACACACCCGTGCCAGTGGCCCATCAGGCAGACGCAGGCACACCTGTCATGGAAGGTTGATGGGAAATTATATTCCACACAGACCACATGATAACAGAATCATTTCACACTTCACTGATCTTCTGCTCATTCGCTTTCTGGGCATGTGTGTGTGTGTGTGTGTGTGTGTCTGCACATCTATTAGGATGCTAGCGGAGTGTGTGTACTGTATGTGTCTTGGGAGACTCTGCTCCTCACCCATTTCCATATGAGGTCGTCATGACAGTGAAAGAGAGCACAGACTGAGAAACAGTGATGGAATGCTACTGAACATATTGTCCCTGCTGAAGCTTTATTAACAGGAATCCGCTTTAACAAAACGGAGCAATGTCACCCTGCCATACACTGTGCACTGTGCATGTATGTGGGTTACACTCATGCTCATGTTGCTGGGTCCTGGTGGGGCACACATGTTTATGAAGCATCTGTGCAGGTCTATCAGTGTGATGTGGTGTATGACGCCCCCCCCCCCCCCCCCCCCCCCCCCTCCTCTCATGCATCGCAGCCTCTGGCAGACTGAAGGCTAATAATAAATGCAAATTACAATCAGAGGAGCAGATCGGCGCTGAAGAGGATAATTGCTCCATTATGATGGTGTGCGGGTGTGGACGTTGTGCAGCTTGTATAACAGAAGGAGAGGAGAGAGAAAGACAGGCATAGAGAGAGCGAGACAGGTACTAAATGCCAGGTGGTGACGTCACAAACGGACTGAATAATGAGGCTAATGAGATGAAACATTGATTTATTTGTTGGAAAAATTCCCTGTTTCCTGTGTGAGGGCCGAGTCAGGCTAATTATGTGTGATGTAACAGCAGATTACAAATTGGAATAAAGATCCGTTATCAGGTTTGTGCAGGAAGAAACCTGAGAGTATCATCTGAGGACAGTTAAATGTGTCACACTGTAAAGACTTTTTACAGGGGGTGTTACCTCTTATCGAACATCGCACTACTGTAACACGTTGCAAATATTTAGGTAGAACTGAGGAGTTCCCCGTGACAGCTGGAACATAGGAGTAAATGCTCAATTGGATTGGCTCCGTGCAGCAGAAACACGTCGAGGAGTACCACTACCCTGCATGTTTTAGAGCAGGGGTCTCCAGCTCTGGTCCTCGACAGCTACCATCCTGCAGGTTTTAATGTTTCCCTGATACAACACACTTGATTGAAATGGAAAGGTTCTCCAACGATTTGTTGTCATCTTCTGCACCTGCCTGTTAATGGCCCATTGGTTTGGGTCAGGTGTGTTGCAGCGGGGAAACGCTATAACCTGCAGGATGGTAGCTGTTGAGGACAAGACTTGGTGACCCCTGCTTAGGCAAACCCACTTTAACACACCCAAATTAAATGAGAGTCTTGTTAGCAGTCTTGCAAAGAATTTAGTGATGAGGTGGTTAATGTGAATCAGATGTGTTGGAGTAGGAACACGTCTAAGTCCGGCGGGGCAGTTGTACTCGAGGGCCAGGATTGGGAAACATTGATGTGGAGCCATCTGAGGTGTGTTGTTTTTCCTTTAGCTTTACTCTGCAAGGGAAAAAAGGGGAAAATGGACAGAAGGTCCTCTGTGGTGGAGTGAAACCATGTACTTAAAATAGTCGTGATGCTCATTAGCCGCCGTTCTTCATTTTGTTAGAGCTTCATCCTCTTTGTGAAAAAATCTATTGTTTCTCACAACTTAACCCTATAAAGCCAAACACACCATATTCGATAGTTTCTGAGACATTTTGCATCACTTTATGGAAAAAGCTTTGCTCAAAATCCTGTTGAACACAATCTGATACTGTCTCCTGTCCAGTAATAGATACCAGGAGGCAGAAGATTACACTATGAATGAATGAATGAATGAATGAATGATGCCTTTATTTGTCTCAGTGGAGAAATTCCAGTTCCAGTACAACCCGTCCAACATCAGACATACATACAGAACAAATACAATAATACATAGTTTTGACACATTGCATTGAAATGAAATGAAAATTAAATGAAAAATACTTTATTAATCCCCAAAGGGAAATTCAATATTGTAGTATATAATAATTAATTTGAGGAAGTCTTTGGCTGCTGATAGGAATGATCTTCTGTATCTTTCAGTCTTGCATCGGACCTGAAGAAGCCTCTCACTGAACACACTTTGTTGTTTCTTCACTGTGTTGTGGAGAGGGTGTGAAGAATCCTCCATCATCTTCATCAGCTTGTGCAGCATTCTTCTTTGGACAATCAGCTCCAGCGGCTCCAGAGTTACTCCAAGCACAGAACCAGCTTTCTTGATCAGTTTGTTGATTCTCTTCAAATTGTAATAAACAATGTAATAAATGGTTAAAAAAAAAAAAAAAAAAAAAATTATGTTACATTTTTTAAAAGGAAAAATAATGACCTGAATGAGAAAAACTGGATGTTTCTTACCATTTTCCATGGTTCAGGCCTTCAAGGGTTAAGCAAACTTTAAGCTATTTAGCATTTCACCTACAAAGCATTCTTGCTGTTGGGGTTTTGGACAATTTCACAGTAGCCTGTCCACATTGGCTGATTATTCAAAGCCCTTGAGTTTGCAGTCAAATTAAAAGAGGAATACTTTTCTGCCACCAGAAACAAAATCTATGCTCATACAAATGAACTTCACTCTCCATAGTGAAACATGTTGAATTTGCTAGAACTAGAGCTGACAGTCCCAACTATGCTTTACACACTGAAATTGCAGAGGTGACATTTCAACGACGTTCCCGATGTTCACTGATGTTCCAGTTCAAAACTATTTTCATCATAACTTCTGTGTTTACTGGGCTTCAGCTTGAGAATTGCATTTTAGCCTCCCTCTAAAGATATCCTGCTTTACTGCCCATTTTACCTTGAATAGGGTGAGAATTTACAAGGTAACACATTTGTTTACTGTCGCCTATTGCAGCTCAGGATGGGGGATTGGATCAAAGTCTAGATTGGATCAGTCAGTTTTCTTGAGCTAGACTATCTGGGCTATTTGTAATGAATTGGCTTGAACCATGTGTCTGTAAACTGCCCTGAGATTGTTGCAAAGTGATGCCACACATGAGCTGAATCAGATTTAACAAGTAGTTTTGTAAATGTGAAATTTGACATTTGACAGAATTTTTTTCAGTCTGAAAAGTTGATCTGAGGTGGTGAGATCGCAGGTGAGAAGCTTCTGTTTTTATCTAAAGGCTGCTCTTACACCTCTCCATTTTACAAGCTAGAAATAAGTCACCACATGAACAAAAGATCTGAATCGTCTTCCAGTCCATTTCCTGTTCCAGTGTCTTGCCAAAACTTCCCCAGATACCCTCATCCATGTGTAAATGGAAAGAAAAGAGCTGTATAGCAAGAAGCGCCATCTTGCCTGAATCAGCCAGTCACTAAAGAGCGTTCATCTCTAAAGTGGTTATCATACTCCTTAGCTGTCACATCAGTTGTTGTACTTAATGGTTGACTGTCTGCGTCCAGTGGTCCTGCTTGATGATAAATGAACTGATAGACTTTAAAATAATATACATTTCTGCATTTGTCTTTTAATGTAAATAATTAAGAAGTAAACAAGCCCAAAAAATTCCTTCACATGCTTGTTTTTTCTTTTTAGTTGTTTTTTTTTTTTTTTTTACCCTTTCAATGAGTTCAGTGGGGTAGTCCAGAATATACACAAGTGTACAGAGTATACCCACTTCTCGTTCAGTCAGCATTGAGTACACCCACTTCTAAACCCCCCTGCGACGCTGCTTTTACAATAACAAATGTCCCTACACATGTACCAACGTCAACCAGCAGCTCACCGAAGGTTACCTTTGCTGCACTGGTGCAGTTAGCCATCAGCTGCGCTAACTTTAGCTTGAACATAGACATAATAAAGATATAGGTGTTTATGTCTATGAGCATGTGTCTTGCTTGTCTGTTTGTCCTCCCTGAAATCGAAGAGTGGAAATTATGTAACAATGAGCGAATACACTGATGGAGTTTTGGGGAAAACTAAACAGGATAGTCTTACATGTTTTCTGAAACAGTGTTTTTCTGGGCTGAATTTTTCTGTTTTTAAAAAGGTGAAATATAATGAGTATATACACTTCTTGAGCGACCAATACACCACTGAGGGAGTTGACACTTTTAACTTTTTGCTCTGTTTCCTTGCTATTTGTTATATTTAAAAATCACTCAACCTCACGCATATCAGTCGGTTTTACGTCCAGTCTACAGCCCTCTTAAATCAGAGATCTTACTATATCATTATAGAAGTAAAGTCTGTTGTTATGATGCAATTTCTCACATCATTAGAAGCAAAAAAGGAGCATTGTGTTGTCTCACTTTGTGCTTTTAAATGAAAACGCCGTCATTATGACATCACGCAAGTGGCATCAGCATCTGTATCAGCATCAGAAAGGCATCTTCTCTCATACAGATGTAGATTTGTCTGGAAGTACCTCTGCCTCCATGCCAGAAGGGCTCCAGGTACAAACAAGATGGTAATGAAGTGTTTTATTTTTATTTTTTCCTTAGCTTAGTACAAGTTGATGGCATGCAGGTCGAAGCAGATGGCCCTCTTTCCTGAGTCTGGTTCTACCGGAGGCTTTACTGCTTGTTGAATGGGAGTTTTCCCTCTCCACTGTCCCCCGCTGCCTCACTAGATCATAACTAGATAATAACTGGCCTACAAACATGGGACTGAATTGGATTGTGTCTTCAAAAGTCTTGATGCAATAGAGATAAGGCTGACATAAGCCTTTATAAGGCACTCAATGAAATACCTTGAAATTAGAAATTTTAACCTAAAATTACCAAGACCTCCATTCAGTTGTTACAATTTTTCAGAAAAAAATAGCTTTATGCTGAAAATGAAAGAAAACAAAGTGATCAAAAATAGTCACTTGCCTGATAAAGGGTTAAACTGAAATGTTTCCAGAAAGTTTTCTGTTTAATTTGCTTGTAATCCATCTCTCATCTCATCCTGGTATACACTTCATTCCTCCAGTTGTTCATGGTCATCATATTGCTCAGATACCTGTGAGGCTTTCCAGTCCCTCTTTGGTTGTTTGAATTATTTTTTCTTCTTGTTTAACTGTTCTTTACTTATTTTGGGGTGCTTTGTTGGACTCTTGGCCCCCGGTCGTGGACCCTCTATCCTTACATCTATTACATCTGAGTTTTACTAAGTACAAAACTGTTCAACAAAATGGTTCAAAATTCCTCATTTTAAAACTAAAATCATTCAGTTAGGTTGAAAAAGAAGAAGTATTTGATCCTGATTATAGAGAGCTAACATCCCCCCTCAAAGTCTCATTCAATGCTGTATTTGTGCTCATGCTCAGTAAAACAGGTGCTTAAATATATCAGTTTTATCACTCTTGTAAATCACTCTGTTGTTTGCTTCCTTTTAAAAGGGTCTCACAACTAATGTTCGTATTATTACACATGCTTTACTTCTAATCAGAAATCTATTTATGAGGATGAGTCCAGCCTCTGGGGGTTTTACAGCATGTTTGTCATCATATGTGTGACTTCATGAGCGCTCCTTTCACTAAATGTTTCCATTTCTCTGCCACCCAACCCGCTAAGGGAGACGGCTCATCTGTCTCTCTTTTGGCCCATTCATCATCTTCTTACCCATCATCTCTGGATTTCTTCATTTTCTTTACTCTCTCCATCTCTGTCTCCCCTCACACTCATCACCAGTTTCAGAGGAGGTCCCCCCCCCCTTCCTTCCGTTTCATTCATCTGCCTCCTGCTTTTGCCCACACAGTCTTTCTGTGGCTTCATTTTCGACCTCTCATCTCAGCCGTCCGTCCATCCATAGCGGAAGATGTCTCCATGGATGAGCCCGTTATGTGTGCAGTCAGTCATTGAGAAGCCCACTGAATATCAATAATTATGACTTTGAAATACTTAGATTATTATGTTTTGTCATCAGAAAAGACTTGTAATAAGAAGCAGATGTCTACAAGATTTGTGAAGCTGAACTATGCTTTCCAGTTTTCCTCTCAGCCACTTTGGTGCATCAGAATATACATTCTCATTACTATTATTTCAAACTCCACAAGAATTAGTCCTTTTTTTGCATCAGAGCAGCATTTCTCATTGCATTACTCAAATCCAAAATGCTTTTGGACAGCATTTGCTCTCAAACAATTCTATGCCCCTTAGTTATATCATCTGTTTGGGTCATACTGGTCAAAATTACTGCAGAATAGTCAATCAAAGTAAAGCTGAGATTTCTCATGGCTTGAGTCATTTCATGCAGAAGAGTTAAACTAGTTATGAAAATGTCACATATCTATCTATCTATCTATCTATCTATCTATCTATCTATCTATCTATCTATCTATCTATCTATCTATCTATATATATATATATATATATATATATATATATATATATATATATATATATATATATATATATATATATATATATATATATATATATATATAAGGTAATCTGAGCTGGTTTAGGCATTTGATCATGAAGCCCCTTGCCCCTTGCCTGCTAGCCTGAGTTAAGGGAAGAAAATGGATGGATGGGTTTAACTTATATTACAGAAAATTGTTCGGTGTCACTTGAGAGGAGCAAATAAAAACAAAAACAAAACTAAAATGAAAATAAAACACAAACTTTGAGTCCCTGACGCAGGTGATATAATAATATAATTTAGCCGGCTAACAGTGTGATTTAGATTTAGCCTGCCTACCATTATTAGCCAGTTTTCCCCCGTTGGCTCTAGGTTACCTCGGTCAGCTCTGAGCTACAGGCAAGTCCGAGTTTCATTAAGCATCCACCCCCACGAGCACCCCTCTCAGCTGTACCTCTTGGCCCATTTTTGTATTTTCCAAGAGAGACTCAGACGGCACTCGTCACGCTGTCGAGATGGAGACGGTAGGAACCACCCAATGAGCTTCAATTCAGCTCTTCAGAAACCTACGTGTGATGTCACGGAAGCTCTATCCACCTTTAATACAGTCTATAAGTCAGGACAAATCTCTCTTTACATGGGATCATTTTTAGAGGTATTTAGCATGTCTTTGTAGTGTCCTTAAAAAGTCTGAGTAAACAAAAACAACAAAAACAAATGTCAGACATTGAAAAAGAAAAACAGTCTTCAGCATATGATTGGTATTTGAACATACTGTCCTTAACACTTTAATGCCATATGAGATACATGCAGGTTTAGAAAATCTTTTGCATCACTTTATTGTAAAACCTTTGCTCAAAACCTTCAAACATCAAAAGGGTAAAGAAATAAGAAAAAGAAATCCAGCAAAGACTGGCGCAGGAGCTGACACAAGCAATCTGGGCCCTTATTTGGCCCGTAGTTGTTCAACAAAGCCTCGTCAGAAATGGTCTCCGTGGAAAGGTGGTTGTCAAGAAGCCATTCTACGGAAAAGGCTGATGTATGCTAAATGTTGCCAACCTGGGGTCCACAAAGAGCCCAGGAGGTCCCAGAAGCCTTGACAGTTTAGAGCTAGTGTGATTAAAATGAAGGCCATGGAGACACAAATATGAGTTGAAGTATGTCCACTTCATTTTTTTTTTTAAAAACTCATTTTGGTTTGATTACATTTTGGTTTTATTAAAAGACAGAAAATGGTTGAGTCAGAACGTGTCATTTGTGGTGAGAAACTAGCAAATGAAAGCATGAAAGCATGTATGGCTTCAGCCCAGGTAGGGAATGGGGGGGGGGGGGGGGGGATTTTGGTTATTATTATCAGGGTGGGGGGGAGCAATGATTTGAATCCAGTTTGAATCCATTGGATTGTGCTGGACAAGTGTGAATAAGTTGGCAACATCTTAAGACCTCTACACCACAATTGGCTGTGTTTGAATATGGTAAAGTTTAAATAGAAATACATTTAAAGCTGGGGGAGGTAATGTTGGGGAGCTAGCAAGATGTTAAAGTGGCTCCCTGTCTTGGAGTTGGGGAAATCCTTCCTGCCTTTTCTCAACCATGTTTGCCTTCCGAGTTTTTTTCTTCACTACTTTGTATTTTTATCTTAACACGCTATCTATATTCAGGGTGTGGCTATTAGGTATGTGCTGTGGGAGGGGAAAGATGGGAGCTGGGAGAAGAGCTTTACCAAATATAAGAAATTAACAACTGAAGCTCAGTGGGTGGTTCCCACCATCACCATCTTGGCAGCATGATGCCTGTTGTCACTCCTTGAAAATACAAAAATGTGTAAAGAGGTGGAGCTGAGAGGGGGGGCTGTGGGTGGGGGTGGATGATTAACAAACTTTAAACTGACTGTTGCTAAGCGCTAACTGAGCTAATGGAGCTAAGTAGGCTAAAGCTAAGCCGAACCATTAACAAGTTAAAAAAAAAAGCTGTTGTGCTACACTCTGCCTTTCTGCAGCCAGATATCGAGAACCTATATAACCAACATTTATAAAAATGGACACGCCCCTAATTATTCTGAATTTTAAGAATAAATCATTTAAAAATAGATGAGTTGTTAAAATCACCCTCCCCACAGCTGTAATAAACGTAAACTTGACCTATTAAATTTTATGTCTAAAATGGTTTTTACACCAGGTTGTAAAGATGTTTATTTCTTCTGACTCTCGTTTGGAGCCCCTAGTGGATGAAGGGGGAACTGCAATTTTTTTTTGCACTTCTGTATAGACTTCACTTTTTACCCCCAGAAGTTCCCGTTTGGTTTTACCTGAAAAACCCATCACACCTTGCTCCTCTTTATGCCTGTCTTTCTGTCTGTCCTACCTGCAGCTGACCGGTAAAGTAATACAACTTGCGGCCAAGATGTCCATTTGCAGCAGCGTGAAGGAGACAGACTGGTCTGAACAGTGGCAACAGCTCAGCTGTGTCTCCTGGTGCGTCACGTGGTGCAGGGAGATTATAAAGATTTATTCCCCTGGTGCTCCAGTGGCACTGGCATGATTATGATACCATAACACAAGGTGCCATAAAGAAAATACTGTCAGCTAAATGAAGAGCGGCGCGCTGAAATATGCTCGCCTTTATGTAATCAATCACTGCTGTCGAGCATGCAGCCCTCGATCAAGAGAGCTGTCACTGTCAGCTATGTCCCTGTATGCTCTCAGCACAGCTGTCTGTGTGTATACGAGTGTGTTTCTGGGTTATTTTACCTCTTTTCCCAGGTGGCCAAAGTCTCCCACCTATGTGAAGGCTGATAAGAGGTGAGGACTTAGCAAACATGCTGGCCCCATACTGGCGAGGGATCACACACACAGGGCTCCCCTCTAATATTTCACGAGGAGGAAGAAAGGAATGCATGAATCATCCTGACAGAGCCAGAATGGAGAGAGACAGCCCTCCGTTATCTCCACACACACACACACTGTCAGAGATTTATGGTACAAGGCTTTAATGGCGCCCTCACACACCTCTTTCTCTCTCTCTTTCTCTCTCTCTGTATATGTGTCACACACAAACACACACCCATCTTTCATTCACCTCCTTCTTCTGTTTTCCTCGGCTCTTCCATCTTCCCTCTATCTGCTGTCCATCTTGCATCTTCACTACAGTATTTCTCATTTCTCTCCTCACGTTTTCTTTTTCCTCCCAGCACAGCTCATCATTTTCTCTCCTTCGCCGACTTTAAATGAAAGTAAAGATGTCAGAGTCTGTCAGTATCATATTAAAGGTGAAAAAGTGTCTAGATGCAGCCATAAATGAGAGAAAAGACCATCTGATTCATGCTGTATACTGTATGTGGATTTTTTCTAAAATGGTCTGGAAATATACAGCATGCTGACAGCCAAACATGACTCCCTAATGGGAGGTGTTTAAACCTTAAACACAGACCATTTACCCATGTGATTTATAGAGAAGTGCTGAAGCTGTACAAAGCAAGGTTGATCTGTTTATCCTCTGTAAAAAAAAAAAAAAAAAGTGCTTGTCATGGGCATGCACTCCACAGCCTTGCTGTGTTTTTCATTCTTCATGTTTAAACCCAGCATACACTTTATCCTCCTGAGTAACTGGTTTATTTTTCATCTTCTTTTCTCATAAACTAAATATATTCATGAAGCTGTTCTTGATAACTAGAGGAGTTTGAAGAAATACATCCAATCAACTGCATAAAATCCACTGAAATTACATTTAGCTCCAGGGGAGACACAAAACAGGGTTTAGCTCACTGTTCTTTTGGTTTACCATAACTACACTTGTCAGTGCTATTTATAAGCAAAGCAGTCAGCAGTTTTCAGCAGCAAGGATCTGATTAATAAACTAGCTTCCAAAAATGCAAATGCGGGGATACCAGTGACCAGCATCTTCATAGTGGAGTATTGAGTGCTCATTCATATAGGCCTTTTTGATTCAAATTGTAGTCCATTTGCTTGGAAAGTCCGCTTCGTTTGGGGAGCTGGTAAAGTGCCAAAAGAATACTGATTCGGACCAAAGAAGCGGACTTGGTCCGCATACAAAAACAGGTCTCAAGTGAACCAAATACAGGAAGCGGAACACAAAAAAAAGTCACTTCCTGCATTTGACGTAGCATTGCATTATGGGTAAATAGTGATTGCGTTAAGAGTCCTCTGCCTCATCTGTTTTTCATACTGTGTCCATTGTTACAGTGTATTTCTGCAGTATACTTGCATAAGACAAAATGAAAAAAAAAACCATAACAGCAATAGTTTTGTCTCAATGTTTAACTCGCAACTGAGTTTTCTTCTTCACACGGATCTTGTCCTCTCTTTTGCCCGATACTAGTACAGCACCACCTTTGGTGTGAATAAGGATATATTATTGTAAAGGTTTGGCGCTTTTGAATTATTACGTGAATGCAATCTTGGTCTGAATGGATAGACCCCCCCCCCCCCCCTACAACTGAGCTGAGTCCCCATTCGGACCGAGTCTAGCAGACTATCCTGATGTACACACTCAAAAATAGAGGTACCAGCTTATACTTAAAAAGGTACAAATGCTTGTCGCTGGGGGTGTACTCTTTTGAGAGACATTTCTGTACCCTTCAGTTCTGGTCTATTTTTGTACCTTATCAAATTCAACCTCACCTTATCAAGTTATGTTTTTTTATGAATTCCACAGCATTAGGCCTGGTCCATGCCACTTAGCAATATTATCTTATCTTTAATCTAGAAATAATCTTCAAAAACTCAAAATACTGACCGGCCATACACTTAGTTTGCAGCATCTGACCTTCATTGTCTGGTGTAGTAAATGACTGTTAAGTAGTACTACTGTAGTAAATGACTGTTAAGTAGTACTACTGTCATCACTCAACTCTGCTCTAGTTTGTAACATTACAGCCATTAACATAACATTTTTCAATGCTGCAGGTACCCTTATGGTTGAAATGGTACAAATTTGTACTTTATGTCACTTTGAACCCTTTTTCGTACTCTGAAGGTGTGCTTCTGGTCTCTTAAAGACCAGTATTGTACTTTTGAGAGAACATTTCTTTAAAATGTACCTATAGGTACAGAAAATGTCCTTATCTTGTACCTCTATTTTTGAGAGTGTAAAAAGCTTCTTAATTTTTTTAAGATTATTGATGGTCTTCAATGACCAATTTTACTGTTTTCAGAAAGTTAAAAACAAGCATATAAAATAATTTGGGAAAGATGCCAAGAAAAAAATATACACATTCATTGAATATATAAAGTAAAACTGTTTGCAAAGATTCTTCAATCACAAGATTAATTGGTGAGAGGTGAGGGTGCCAAGACTGGGTATAATAGAAGCATCCAACATAAGTTGTGTTTCTTCAAGCAAGGAGTCATGGTTCAGCATTATTTGTCAAACTTGGTTAGAAATAATCAATAAATTCTACAAAAACATCTCTTCAAGCAAGATTGCAAAGATCTTTTGTCTTGCATTGTCCATAGTGAATAAAAGTGTGAAAAGATTTAAGGTTGGCTTATACTCACGCGGTGACTGTGTCTGGTTAGGCCCACACAGCTGATGCAGATGGAGTATGTGTTTAAATTTGACTGTAACGTAAAACTGTTGTTTTGCCATTTCTTTTCCAGATTTTCAGATGGCAGTATGGCTGGTATCAGCCAGTAAGCTCCACATGGCAGAGTTTTCATTCCTTTTTTTGATGGTTCGCGTCACTATTTCTTGTTTTAGAACAAAAACGCAGCCAATGACGTTCATTCAGAGACAGGACCCAAACATCCCTAAACATGTAATCACACTCTGATCAATCACAAGGGAGTACTTCCTTGTAGCTGTGTTCGTTTAGCCGAGATACATGACATACCTTTGTTTTCAAAAGCATGGATGTCCTCTAAACTGCGTTGGCGTTATCCATCGTCCAGGCGCTTTGTGTTTGTTTGTTTTTACACTGCTGTCAGTACCACTCCACATAGACGACCAAAGGCAAAGGATGAGATTTAGGACAGTTATTTTCTGCCACCTAACCATATCATGTAAGAGGCACGTTTTGTGTTTTGCAGAAGTGACGTTGTGAGATGGAAGGTTATTCTGATTGGATAGGATTAGGGGCGCTACTGCTGCCTGAAGGTTTGATTTGCTTGTGAATTTGCTTAACAAAGCTGTTTTGTGAAAATGTGTGGATGAATTTCTTTTTGAAAAACGGAGGGGCCGGAGGGGGGAAGATATTCAGTTTTACACAAACCCGGCTACACGTTTCATTGTCCAAGTAGTATATATGCACAGAAACAGAGCAGAACAGGTGGATTAAATAGACTAAATAAAACCAGGTGAACTAACGAGCAGTAGGCAAAACAGGAAACAAGACACAACGGAAATAAACAAGAAAAACTACAACATAAGACAGGAAACCAGAACTAAAAGACAACACAACAAATAGCACTTGAGTTTGACAGACATATCACCATCCAATCCTATATAACAGGCCAGTTAAAGTGATGGTTTTTCAGTCCTGTCTGTTCCACAGATGACAGAATTTTATTTCAATTTTGTGTTTCAGTAATTGGCGGGAGTTGGGGTGTGAAGGGGTTTTTAATCAACATCGTAAAATGTTAATGGAAAACATCTCCTAATATGCCTTTAAGAGATGGCGGGTGTGTGTATTTCAGAAACTGTTGATCTACTGGGATTTTCACACACATAACCATCTCTAGGGTTTACAGATAAGGGTGTGAGAAAGAGAATATATCTGTTGAACAGCAGTTGTCTGGACCAAAACGTCTTGCTGAGGTTATGAAGGGAAAGATTGTAAAAATGTGGCCTGGGCTGATGAGTTTCAGTTTCAGCGGTGAGATTAAGATGGTGGGGTCAGAATTTGTTGGGAACTACTGGAAAACTGGATCTATCCTGATTTGTAGTCGCATTTAAGGCTACCAGTGGTGCAATTGTTTGAAGGATTGGTACACTTTCATCCCCTTAAAAGCTGAACGTGGTTTAACCACCACACCCTACCTGAGTCCTGCTGTTGACCATGTCCATCCCTTTATGAGCACAGTGTAGCATCTTCTGATGGAAAATTCCAGCAGGATGATGCACCATGTCACAAAGCTCACATCATCTCCAACTACTTTCTGCATTATTACGATAAGTTCACTGTACTCCAATACTCTCCACAGTAACCAGATCTCCATCCAATCGAGAAGCTTTGGGATGTGGTGAAACGGGAGATTCTCATCATGGATGTGCAGCAACTGTGTGATGCTTCATGTCAATATGGTGCCAACCCTGTGAGGAAGGCCTTGTTAAATCTACGCCATCAGGAATGAAGGCAGTGCTAGAGGCAAAATGGGGTCTAACTTGGTACTCAGGTGGAAATGAATAAGTGTGGATTTCTTTATGATATTTATTTTTCCATTTATTGACACAGACTCATTCATGGACACAGAATCCTCTAAAAAACTGCAATAATTATCATCCTCAATTTTTAAATAATTAAGAAATAAAAATTGAAAGTGGGGGTTATGTGACAATGTGTCTCATTTTCAACTGTTTGAGTGAGTTATTTCAAATGTATTCATTTGCTTTTGAAATATAATTAAATGGGATTCTGAAAATCATTTTTCTGGACTTTTTTTCTGTTGAATACTCAAACTAATTAAGTTATGGGGTGTTTTTTTAATTGTATTTTTTTTTTTTTTAAATGTCAGTCTTTTCTAGAAATTGTTTTGTTTTTACATAACAAATCTTTGGATGTTAAATTAGGCAAAAATAAACTTCATTACAGTTTAATGCATGTTTCCTTGTCTAACTAAACAAACAAATTTTCAACTATTGAAGAGAATGCCATTATTTCTTTGTGGCCCAACGCAGATATGACATATTGTTTGGTTAGAATACCCTCTTTTAGGAAGAAAATTTAGGTTGCATGAATTATTTTGTTTGATAAGATTTTCAGACGAGTGTTACAATAAAGATTTTACATGATCTAAAAAGCTACATGTAACTACAGAACCTGGAAATAAGTAACATGTATTTTTTAAAAATGAATTGAATCAATTTTTTTAAGCAATTTATCTCTATGATATAATGATTTGATTAATTTAACCCTTTTTCCATGAATTATTAAGAAACATTGCCACATGTTTTACATACAATATTTTATTTCTACATATATACAGTAATCTCTTTTATTTAAAAATCATTTACAATTTATGTTTTTATATTTCTACAATGTGAATATTCTATAGAAATAAAGTTGTAATTAATTTAAAGACTGACTGATATGTTCTGAAGCGACAAATGTACAAATATACCATCCATGCCCATGAATTAACAAGTAAACAGCTGTTAAAAAGGTGTCCACTTTAGGTGATCAGCCAAAAGACTAACGTTATAACATATATAGAATAACATAACATTATGATACGTATTTGTAATGTGCAACACTCTGTCACAAGCTTGTTCTATTATAATAATTAACACTTTTGCTTAGCTTGATTGACTGGAGCTTCTCAGAGCATCATCTTACCAAACTGTCAGTAAACAAATGCAGATTCATTCTTTTATTCATACAACAAACATTCAGAAATACAACTGTTTAATATGGGATAATCAGCCTGAAAACATACATTATTTTTTTTAAATAAAGTAAAAAATGTTCCAGAAACAATGAAACATTTCAGATCAAATGAACGATGAGCAACCATTGAAACAGGTTACATGGAGGGAAGAAAATAATGACTGTATCCGACTGATTGAGAAGATGCTAGCATTGTGTAGGTTTTTTTTTTCCAATCTGAGTTATTTATCTTTAATGTGTGTGTTTGTGTAAAAGCCTATAAGTAGTATTGATAAGTGCATCAAAATTATGACTGCAAAGTTTCCTGCTAAAATAACTGGAGGAAAGATTTGTTTCCAGTTGTCTGTTCTGGTTTTAAATAAGAGAGAAAAGGAGGGATTTTATTTTTATTTAAAACCACTGTGCGCCCTGAACATTTCCTCTGCAGTTTGCATCATCTGTAGCCCACTGCTGTCTCTGCTTACAAACACCTCCCATCAGTGATGGAGGTCATTGAAGACGCCATGTTTCCCTATATGTTCGTTCATCCACATGGAGGTTATAAAACGCCAGTGAAGTTGAGCTGCCCTCGGATTTTTAGACCTTATAACTAATGTCTTTCATTGTCTTGTAAATATTATTGACCAAGTGAGAAAAAGAAACCTCGACTGTTTAATTTTCCCTTTGATTTCCACCTGAACCTCTATTTTTGTATGCAGGTAAGGTACACACTCTTCCACAATCACATACACACAAGACACACATCGTACTCTCACATACAACACACACACTCTCGCCCTTCAATACAGCCCTATAATTTGCCAGATGCGGTGAATCACTGGTTACTATGGCAACTACAAGGGGGAGAGTTTTTCGTTCTTCTCAATTTTGGCAACAGGGCTGCACATCTACACGCACACAAACACACACACACAGTCATGGTCATGTGATCACGGTTGCAGCTCCGGATGGTGGCGTGCGTCTGCAGCCAATGGATGCTGAAGTCAGATGATGGTGGTGACAGAGGTGATTGGTCATGTGAAATCATCCCATAATTAAGTGACGAGCGTTTTCTTCAAGTGCAGCTGGACAGTTGTGACTTTGCTGAATGGACGCACACACACACACACACACACACACACACACACACACACACACACACACACACACATCCACATCCACACATACACACAAACGTGATGCTAGGCATCACAAATATGGATGAGGGAAGCAAATTCTTTGAAAGAACCAACTGGTAAAGACAGAAAGAGCTGAAGTGACATTAATGTGCTTGGACAAGCTCACTGAGTCACTGTACACTAATACACACACACACACACACACTCACTCACACAAATGCTTTCGAATGCATTGACGGATGTAAATGCAATCTGATTAACCAACAGTTAATGGATTTTCTGAAATGCCACTCTAAGATGCTTCCCGTTGTAATTACCACGGCGCCGTTTGAAAGACACAACCTTTAAAAAGCTTAATGGAACTTGCAGTTTCTAAAATAAACGCCCCCAAGTCATCACCTGCACCAAAAAAGGGGGTTACTGCTGAACCAATCAGGGGCAAGGGATTATCCTCAGGCACACACACACACACACAGACATGGATGTATCTGGTTGCTGCTGATAAGAGGAATTTTCCTCTCCCTCTGGGGAATCAAGCAAAAGAAAACACGGCGATAGGAGATGAGGAGCGAGAGGGGGGTGGAACACGGGGGAGGGTAAGGGGGTGTTGAAAGTTGAAGCATGTACGTCAGCAGCCCCCATCGTCACCTACTGTAAGTCTGAGTCAAACATGATGATTTGTGTGTTTGTGTGTGTATGAGTCCAGCTGCTTCTGTGTTCTACAGGCTGGTTTAGGGAAATGGCAGCTAATCAATGAACATCTTGTCGACAGAAACACACACGATGCTGCTTCCTACAGCTGATCCTTGTGTCGAGAAGCTCCCTCTGCACTTTAGACAAGCACTTCTTCCACACCAATGGACCTCATGTTGGACAGGAGGGGGTTGAACTGAGTGAAAAGGTGGGGAAAAAAATCATTATTCAGCCATCTTACAGGCATGACATGGCTGGGATGTTCATTTCTTTTGTTGTGTTGCTGCAGAACTTACGTACATCTGACGACGGCCATTTTCACAGCGTCAGCTGACAGAAAGCTCCTTCCTCTCTGCTCCTCCTTTTTTTTTTTTTGTCCATTTCCTGTCAAGCTATGCAAATGCAGCTTTGAATTCTGAGCCGGCTTTGCTAGGGCGTGAAGATTTGACCAATCAGAGGCCCAACTCTGTGGCAGGAATTTCCATAAATCTGCATGGCTAATGTACCGTGCGGAATCGTGCGAGCGACGGCATGAATTCACCTTTTCTCAGTGATGATATAATACAACAACCGACCTTCGACAAAAAAAAGTAACGGGCTGATAAATCTATTCATCTGCCTTGAGATGAAAACAAACTGCGTTTGTTTGTGTAATTGCCCGTGAGCAAAGAAGATGGAGGGAGGGAGGAGGTGGAGAGAAAGTGTGTGTGAATGTGTGTGTGAAACTTGTGAATAAACAGAGGAGATAGATGAGTCTATTAAAGCAGCGGCTAATCCAGGCTATTAGGAGGCAGAATGAAGGAGTGAGGGAGACGGGCTACATACGGAGGGTTAATAGCTCTAAATACAGACCTAAACGAGTAAAAGACTCAGAGATTATTATAAATGCACCCTGGGGCGACACTAAGAATTATGGACCGTCCTCCGTGTTCCTCTTTAACAGCTTTCATATAAGAAAAACACCTTCAAGACTCAGGTCAAATAACCTTTTTATTCATTTATTTATTTATTTTTCACAATTCATTGAGTAAAAACTAATTTAACTGAAGAGATGACATGTTTTAGGAGCAGTTTTTCTCACTACAGGAGGATCACCTTGCTGTGAAGCAATTTTTTTTTTTTTTTTTTACTAGAAGTTATTTTTGCTTTCTGCAGACATTGCAGCTCTAGTTATGTAATGTTTTTGACAAGATCATATTTGACACGCATTCAGTCATCCTTAAAGAAAACCACTGCCTTCTATTCAGAGACGATAAAGAAAGTCTGAAAACACAGGATTGAGTTTACATCAAAACTAAACAAAAAACAAATATATATGCAAACATGGACATGCATGTGCAGTCATGTGATAGGGGCACTATGTTTAAGTTATGAAGTTTTTGTGTTGGGATTCACCTCCATGAGGTAAATATAACCTCAGATGAACAACATGACACAAAGCTTATTTAAACAAGAACAAACGAAAAGTTGTGCAACATGTGAAAAACATATTTCTTTCATAGGAATTAACTCGACTAATTGATCATAAGTAAGTTTGACAATCTATAGAAGCAGTTTGTTTGTAGGGAGCATTCAGGTATATATTGACAATATATTACCTCAACATCAAGGAGGAAAGACATCAGCAATGACCTCAGAGAATCTATTGTTGCTGCTCATTCATTTGATAAGGTTTATAGGGTCATTTCTAAACAGTTTTGAGTTCATCATGTGACAGTGAATGGGTTCACCCCAAAGTCAGATAATGCTCAGAGAAAAAGCTCATTTCATCTGAATTATCCACAAAACGTCTGGGACAATTGTCCTTTGGAAAGAAAGCTCAACCTTGCCGATCTTTGGTTGGGTTACACACAGAAAAATGTCTTTTTCCAACTATTAAAGTTGACATATTTCAATTAGAGGACTAATTTCCCTC
The DNA here is from genome assembly GCF_933228915.1 of Telmatherina bonti. NCBI lineage: Eukaryota > Metazoa > Chordata > Actinopteri > Atheriniformes > Telmatherinidae > Telmatherina > Telmatherina bonti. Next base: position 31,112,278 of record NC_136625.1, on the reverse strand, counting down.
CAATTTAATTACTTTTGTGTAACCTTAGCCAGAAAATAAAATGTAATTCAATCAAATATAAATGAGAAGAATGAACAACAGGATTGATGTCACACTACTAACATAATTTACCCAATAAATATAACATAGTGATGCTCTAAACAATATTGCTAAGAGCAACCTATGTAAAACAGTTAATAAAATTGATCTAATACTGTAAATACATGTAAATATACCACCAATATTAAATATAAATTATATATATAAAATTTACATATCATATAATATAATATAAACTTTATTAATTAAAATTTATTCATAGTCTTACATTAAGTTTATGTTGTTCATTCTTCAAATAGAAATACGTAAACTTTAGTAGTTCGACCAAATAATATTTTCAGTGCATAGTAACAAAGCACAGCTTTGCAGCACAAACACCTTAGTGTGGTCATATGGGGATGAGGATTTGGGTGTATTTTGCAGCCACATATATGGACACCTTGCAGGTATAATCTGTCTGTCAGCTAAAGCTTGGCTTAAACTCTAATTTACGTCAATACAATGATCCCGAACACAGATATTTGACCAAAAGATAGAAGAAAAGCGCCATCAACAGCCAGTCACAACACAGTAATAAACACAAACGACAAATTCTTTTCATTTTAAAGTATAAATAACAGAAATGAGCCACCCAGGTGCAGTTGCCTGGTCCTACAAAGTGCCTTTCAATGTCTCTCAACAATCCATTTACACACATGCATGTTGTCCTAAATATCACGTGGACAGTCAGAGATGACACGCGAGGAACTGAACCGAATGATGATGCTACCATGTGAACCAACAGCAGTCTACAAACATCAGGCTCTTAAAGACTGACTCAAGCAGGCAACATCCTGCAATGACAAGAAGTAACCAACAGGGTTTATCACATGTTTTATTTTTAACATCTGGAACAGGAAAACTGAGCTGAGAAGGAAGTGGAGCGAAGTTACGTCCAGCTTATTTTAATCCTTTAAAGAGCAAGCTATGAAAAACTGGGGAGAAAAGTCCAATAATTTTCATCTCAAGTCTTTATTTGGCCCTTTAATAAAATGTATTCTTTTATATTTTTTTTTATTATCACATGTTATTATTGTAGTGAAGTCTTCTGCTTCCTGGTATCCACCAGGGAACAAGATACACGTATCAGATTTATGGTTTTCTACAAAGTTTTTACCATCAAGTGATGTAAAATGTCTGTTTCAGATTTGATACGTTTAGCTTTATAGACTTAAAAATTGAATTTGAAGTTTTTTTTTTAAGGTTTAATCAATGTCTGAATAATATCTTTTTCTTTCTTTCCCAATGTTTCAGAGCTGTATCAAGAAAAATCTAAAAGCAGGCCACCCAAACAGATTCTCTATTGTGTGTGTGGGAACTGCCCACTGGTTAACCTCGAAGTAATATTCCTTGTTGCTGCGCACATTTTATAACTGTTGAAGGTCTTTCATGTGCTTCATCTGCTTTTTTTCTTTCAAAAGATGGATGGTCTTGTCCCTGCACACATTCACACTTCTCTTCCAGCCTACCAGACCTCACGGTCATGGCCGGCCTCGCTTTCCACCTAGAAACAACAAAAACTTGTCTCCAGTTGGTCAAGGTGAAGTAAGTCAGCTGTTCCTTCAATGGACAGTCTAAAAAGTCCGAGCAAAGTTAATTTTAATTGTATGAGTTATAAAATCATTCGTATGATGTGAGACTTTCCAGAGCTTCATGTCTTCGGAGGCCTTGGAAGGAGGACAATGCAACGATCCCAGGATGGTTGGACATGTGGCACAAACACAAAAATGTCCACATACCACACCAGCAGTTCATTCCCCCACTTTACAAGCTCAAGTATGTAAAAATACAGGAAATGTAAACCTCTGTTGGTGTTCATGCTGGGCGTAAACATAACATCCTCACCAGCAGGAAGGTGGTCTATCTGACAGGTGGTCTATCGGATGTTCCTAATGACGTCTTCATGGAGCTTCCCTATATGGTGTTGGATGCATGGATTTATGGGAATCACAATGTGAGTGTAAAACGATACAGGCCTCACGTCATGAGGAACTCACACTGTCACATCCAGTCCCAATGCACAGTCGCTGAGTGGGCAGGCTCCCATCAGCCAATCACAGGGCAGCGTGTGGCATTCATCGTCGTGGCGATGATCCCACTTTCTTAGAGCTGGAGGGTGTGAGGAGCACAGTGAGAGAGAGAGCACGATAAACAACTAGGACAGACACACACACATGCACGCACACACACGCGCTAACCATAGTGGACAAGCCTTCACTTCACATTAAGTTCAATACCGCCTGCGGTGGGGGTAAAAATACTTCATCACCAAGAGAGGAACCAAAACAAAAGCAGTGTGTGTGAGAGGGAGTGTTAATCACACGCATCCCCACTTTGTCCTGATTATTTGTTGCAGGTAATCTTGATGGGTACAGTTCTGTAGATTTCCATGAGAAATCCAGAAATGTCATTTTGGATATTAAAACCCCTCTGAGTCACTCTGGGAAACGGAGCCGTTAGGACATGTGTGGCATTAAAACCCTTCAGGAGAAAAAAACCTTTCCCAACCCCCAACCGCTCCCCATCGCCCCCACATCCTTACATCACACCCTCAGCTCATTGCCTCTCTTCAAGCTTAAGTAATATTCATCCAAAGTTAAGGAATAAAGACAATCTCAAAATAACTCTCCATTTTAAATCCAACTGTTTTTACCAAAAGATGTCAATTGATTTCTTTATTTTTATTTTGTTTTTTTTTCCTATTGGAAATATGACCCAAGAAAGATGTGCTGGTGGGATGAGAGAGTGGAATTCATTCATTCATTCATTTCTCTAACCGCGTAATTCAATTCAGGGTCGTGGAAAAGAGTGGAATAGAAGGTGTGAAAGTGGTAAGGTAATATTAGGGAAAATAGGACAGAGAGGGAAATTAAACTCTCACAGTGTGTTGTGGAAACCCAACTGTGCAGTTAAAGACCCAACCAGCCTGTCTGATCAGCAAAGAAGGTGATTGGGAGAATTGAATTCCAAGGAAAGCTAGAGAATAGTGATCGATCCATCACGTATCCTCCATAAAGAAAATGAGCTTCTGTCCTCTTGGCAGTTTAGATTACCTCACTGAACCGTTGCAAAATCTCATTTGTGCCATTTTCCATCAGACTTTTAAACATCTGAAATCACAGAATCATATAACATTTACATATGTGTATGCAACAGTTTCATAAACTGATCCATTTACAATAGCATCAGGTTTATGTAATATGTGCTGTTTACTTCCTTCTGATTTATTTTTTTATTTTTAATTAATGCTAAATTGCAGCACTTTGAATTCCAGAAAAAATTTCCCAACAGCTCATTTAATCTCCATTATAATCTTGATCTCAACATCACTATTTTCCTTTACTGTGTGTGTGGTTGATGCTTTGGTTTTTATATTGCAGCCATGAAATAAACCAAGAATATTTCTTATATAATTTTTTGACATGCAAAAAAAAATGTTTGCAAGAAATCTAATGTATGTAATGAGGATATGAAAAACACTTTATTAATCCCTGCTTGGAAATTATATTGTTTTTTTTGTAGGATGTTTTTTTAAAAACAAAAAAACAAAAACAAAAAACCTCATATTTATTAGTCAAAGAAATTATTAATTAACCTTTTGATCCACGAATTAATAAGAAACAATGCAACATTTTGTGAATACAGTATTTTACCACTAAAGACATATGCAATGATACTTTTTATTATTAGTGATATTTAGAATTATCAGGATTTATGATTTATTTTAATCTATTCTATAAATATTAAAAAATAATTTATTATATTTATATCATAATTATATTATGTAAATCTTCTACAAAATAATGCTGTATCATTTTCTTTTCCTATTAATCGCAAAGGCAAATTTGCGAATACATTGTAAATACATTATGTTTAATTATATCATACATTTTTTTTATTCTCCAGGGAGTAGAAACATATTGGATGACTCACTAACAAAAATACCTTCGTCTTTCATGAATATGCAAGAAATAAGCTTGTAAATAGGTGTCCACTATATGGCCACTATGCACGAAAGGGTTAAAGTCCTTCTTCTTTCAGGAATGATCTCCTGTACCTCTCTGTATTGCAGGCTTGAAGAAGCCTCTGTCTGAACACACTATGTTGTTTCTTCACTCTGTTGTATAGAGGATGACGAATTGTCCATGTTCAGTAACTTGTGCACCATCAATCAGTTGAACACTCAGGTCCAGAAGCTCCAGTTATTCCCAGCACAGAACCAGTCTACTTGATCAGTTTGTTCAGCTTTTTAAGACTGTTTCTGATGCTGCTGCGCCAGCAGATGCTGCAAAGCTGATTTCACCTTCCACAACACACTCATAGAAGATACACAACACGCTGTTGCAGATATTAAATGATTTTAGCTTCCTCAAGAAGCAAAGTCACGCTCCGTCCTTTTCTTGTTAAAAACCTTGGTGTTACATTGCCAGTGCAGTTTGCTGTCAAACTGAAGTTCCAGTAGGCTCACCAATAACTGGTCAGTAGTCCAGTAGCAGATCTTTTAGGAACCAAAACAAGTTCTGAAACTAGTGTTGAAAAGATGCTGCAGAGTCCAGCATAGTTGTTCTGCAGAGGCGTTCAGGATCCTGGTGCTGACAACATCTGCATCTGCAGCTTTCTCCTGCTTCAGGCTCTTCAGCTGATTCTTCACCTGACTGCAGGAGACAGACAGGTCCGAGGTGGAGGCAGAGAAGGCCTCAACGCATCCTGATGTAAATCCATGCATGATCACATACAGGAGGTGTGACAGAAAAGCTGTGAGGTTGTGGACTGGAAGCAAAATGGGATGATGCTGAATGTTGTTCTGAACTGAACCTGTTAGAAAAAAAATCCTCTGCTCTGTCCAGGTGGAAAGGTTCCCCCAAAACTTGACACCTGCAATTTCCTTCATTCCGCACCACACATACTGGAGCTTGTTTATACTCCTTGTACTCTGTCATATTTATTGTAGGTTGGTTTTATGTCATGTTCAGTCATCCCTGTCTTACTCTGTAAAATGTTTGAGGCTCTTTTAACTCACAGGCGATCCAGGGTTTGTTTTTGAGAGAAGCACCACAGTGCTCCTGTCGGAACGATGCTCTCCACACAAAGCTGATGTGATTGCTGTGATCAATTTGATGAAAGCAAAATAATTCAACATTCATGCATGCTTCAGAATATGAGTGCAGGTAATAAAATTAAGAAGTTTCTGTGAGATTAATAGCTCTTTTGGCAAGTCATTCAGCCTTAGATATGGCAGTTCATTGTTTATATGTTCCCTTTTGTGTGTTTTTAGGTCAGTGTGTTGTTAGTGACACTGTTTTGCTTTTGCCAGTGGTATACTTGGAGGAACTTGTTCGGAGACATGCATGAATTGTTTTATTAATAAAAGAGAGTCTTCATTTTGTTTTTAGGTCAAATTAGTTGCGTGGACGAGATGCAGGTTGGTAATGCAGGCTTTGTGGAGTCTTAAAAATATAGCCTTTGCCAAACTATGAGTCTAAAGAATCAATCTAATTAACTAATTGGATTGCTTATTTCAAACCATTTATATATTTTTTTCCTTCCACAAGCTAAAACAAACAAGTGTGTTTCTCCAGAGGAGAAAGAATTGTAGCTCACATCCGTTCTGTGTGTTTGGACTGTAGGCAGTTCAGCATGCTTATGTAAGTGAACACTCTCTGGACAAGTTTCCAGACTGAACACTGTATGCAGACTTGTGACCTCAATTTGGCTTAGTTTAATATCACAATACAGAAATGGACACACACACACACACACACAAGCATGTGGATGCACACTCGCACTTCTCGGCTGTTTTAACAACTAAAAGTCAAGGTGATAATCAGTGACATTACTAACGTGTTCCTGCAGTCATTCATTGCAAATGGCAAAATACTGACATACTTATATTAAAATGCAACTTGTGCCAAAGGATAAAATCAGTCATGCATCTAAATCAATGATTAAATGCTGGTTTTTGCATCACTAATAACATTTTTATGTGAAAACCTTTAAAAAAAAAAATAGAGCATGGATAATTCTGAACATCTTCTACATCTTTTTGTCTCTCTGCAGTACTTTTTGTGCCTTAAGCTGACTGGATCTTAGTCAAATAAATGGTCACTGGCAAGCTCTTACTTCCTTCTCCTAAATAACACAACTGTATTCTCCTTCCTCATTTGGTAGGCCACCAAACATAGAGATATCGCTTCCTTTTCTATCCAAGGCCTCTTCTCAGACTCCTTTTTGACAAATCACCACATTAAATGTGGCCCTTCTCAGGCACACCATACTTCCCTTTGCTTATTGGTTTCAGATAAAACTGCAATATTTCCATTCATCTATTTCCGTTTGTTGATGTGGTGCCTTGCACTCGACCTTGCGCATGCCTCACACACTTACATGTGCACAGTGGTGCACACACCACCTCTTTCTCCTGGTCGTTAATAATGTACCTTTGGCAATTCTGAGGTTACTGACCCATAGCCGACACATTAATCAAACATTACAACTAGCATATGATCATAATAAATATGCTGTGGATGGATGTCTTGCCTGCTGCTTCTTCAATACTGAGAGCAGAAGGACAAATATGATGGGAAACAGATAATATGAGGCTGATGTATTTTCACAAGCTGAACATTTATCTAGTGGAGCTCTAAATCCAGACAAACTTGTCAACCAGAGAAAATCAAATCCTTCATGCAGGTCCTCTGTTGTAGTTTTTCTTAAATTGACTCACATGTTGATGAAACCTTTGTGCTGCTAGATACTAAAGCAGTCAGACCACCATGACAAGAAAAAGGGCCAATCAGTGCTAAAAGAGCAAGCTGTGAGTTTGGTGGATCAAAACAGTGGTGTTATACCGATCTCTAGTGGCAGTGTAATAAAATTGCATGTACAAAACAGACTTTGGGGGCGGGGGGGGGGGGGGGGGTCACATGAAAACGGGTTTGAGCGTTACTCCAGGTTGCATTGTTGGATGTGAAATGTTTACAGGTAGCTGTCTTAGATTGTGGTGAATGACATCAGCCTTCCTTCAGGATCTAAAATCCTATTTTAATGTAAATTAAAACAGTAAAGTGATGTTTTTTTTAATGTAACTATTAAACTAGAATATGTGCATTCAGTTTTATGTTTTCATGTGAAGAACTGTTCTTTTTTTCCCCCCAAAATATGCCAATAAATATAAAATCCAGTCATTTTAAAATGAATAAACATAAACAAATTAAGGTAGCGTTCTAAAACACACTAGTATTCATGAAATGACTTTATATTTTTAACCTTTATCAGTATTTATTTAAAGGACAAATATAGATTAAATGTAGATTAATAAAAGCAAAGTACTATTATCAAGCATGGTAATGTTCCTTATTCTAGCATTGTCCCAACAGCATCTATTTTTACACAAAGTAAATTATGTACTTAGACATCCTTCTTAAGACGAGACCAAAAGAAATACATCAGAACTTAACAGTAAATTTTATTAATCCCGAGATGACTCAACTGATTGTGCGAAACACGCAATACCTCCTGCTGGAACTTGATTGAAACACCCTGAAAAACAGGATCACCCACAAAGCCATCCCCCAGTTGGACCCATTTTCTCACCAGCAGACCATCCCTCAGTAGATAACCACTGACAGCGCTCCAACCATCAACATCTGAAAGAACATACGTGCAGAGCTCAGAGCGTCGTATCAGCAGGTTGTTCAGCCACCATTTCACAAGTCGAAACCAGCAACAGCGAGTCAGATATTAAAACAGCAACAGCCTCACTCTCATCTGTGCTACCATCCACAGTCTGAGACAAACCAGTACACATCGCTCTGGTGACGGCACAAGCTGGAAACACCTCAGGAAACCACATCACACACTCATCGGCTTCAGCAACAGATGGACAAGATGTAGCAGGAGATGGCAAACCACCAGCCCAAAGATTACCACGTGCCAGGTCATTCCCTAAAATGCATACCCTCAACTGGCAAAGTGGGCCGCACCCCCATCAGGACTTCACTCTGTACCAGGTCACAGTTAAGCTCCAACTTGCACATTGGAACAGGCAGAACACAGAGCTCCATTCCCCTCACCAGAATGTAATCTCCTGTACATGAATCAGAAGAAAATGGCAAAATAGACCCCACAATAAATGAGTTACAGGCACCTGTATCTCTCAAAATCTTTACTGGTGCCTGTTTGCCAGTCCCAACCAAAGAAACCCCGCCATCTGACACAAAGGGCCCAAAGTCAAAGGGCTCCAGATCACAAGTAGGCCTAGGGTCAACCCTGTCAGGGGGAGGAAAAACACAGCAAGAGTCAACACGGCTGAGATATCTCCCAGTTGCCTTCAGAGCTACTGGTCTAGCCTGCCCATCAAAACCTCTACTAGGGCGATTCCTAGGGCATTGAGCCTTCCAATGACCCCTGCCCTTTCAATAATTACAGATTTTACCAAAGTCAAACTTCATGGGACGTCTGTCCAATTTCCCAGGCTGAGGACTCGCTCTCTCAGGCCATCCCTCACCCAGTGTACGAACTGGGGAGTTAGCAACCTTAGTGCCTGTAAAATCCCTAGGCCACTGATCAAGCAACACACACTCATCTACCAATGCAGCAGCAGTTCTTACCCGATGATCACTAATTTAAGTTGCAACATGACCAGGAACAAAGTCCTTAAACTGCTCCAAAATGATCAAATCACACCAATCCTCATAGTAATCAACCTCCAGCGATGCACAACAACGGTTAAAGTGAGTAACTAGCTCTCTAGCAAACTCCATGTGTGTCTGCTTACCAGATTTCTGCCAGGATCTAAGCCTCTGGCAATATGCCTCCGGCACCAATTCGTAAGCCTTCAAGACTACAGATTTCACCACCAAGTAAACTCAGTTCTGAGCAACAGTAAGAGCTGAATAAGCTACCTGAGCCTTCCCGGTCAACACACACTGCAGCAGCAACATGCGCTCAGCTTCAGTCCAACCTCTGTCAGCCACCCGCTCAAAGAGAATAGAAAGTATCTGGATCTTTCTCACAAAACTGGGGTACCAAACAAAGATTACATCAAACATCAAAAGATGAAGGGCCAGGGGAAGAAACAGAAGCCTGTCCCACACTACACAGAGCCAATCTGCGCTCCTCCAGCTCAAGTCTCTTTGTTTCAGCTTGCAACAGCAACAACCATTGACGCTGCTCAAAAGTCAGCTCAGTGCTCTCACTAGCTGCACCGCTCCCCAAGCCCAAACCAGTCACACACAGTTTGACTTCCACCAAATTCCCCTTCTAAATCTGTCTCATACTCTCCTTTAAGCGCTTACCAAATCAGCCCAACCAAAATCCACAACAAGGCTGATACAAAACAAAACCCTCAAAACTATCTCAGATGCAGCTAACATGTCACCAAGGTCCAGTCCCTCTAACTGCCTAGTAGCACTAACTAAGCTCCCCCTTAGTCTTCAAGTGTCTGAGTGGTAGGTACTTACGCACCAAAACCCGCAAGCCTGGTGAGGCAACTGAATAATCAGCGACTCCACCTGCAACCTTAGACTTGCTCCCAAGGCAACTGTTCCAACCATGGCTGACACCACACTACCAGATCCCCTCAAACTAACTCCAAGGGAATCCGTTCTGAAGCCTACAGGGACAGAACCACAGCGATCTACTGACGCTGTGCACTGGAACAGCAACAAGAACCTCACAACAACATTAGCACAAAAAACAGGCCAGCAACCAGCAAAAACAAACTCACCACAAGCAGCACTGCCTCCCAATGACCAAAACAGCACAGCTGTCCAAACAAAATGCAGCCAAGCATGGACAAATACCACCACCAGCCACACCAACCAGAAAAAAAAAGATTAAGCAACAGCTCCCATCAATCTGCTGCTCTGCAAACCACACCGGGTCAAACCAAAATGGACGAGCCCACTTGTTACAGCCCAGCTCAAAGGCTGCAACTAGTGATGGCAAGATCAAAACAGTGTTCCAGTCCGTACTGAAACTATTGTGGAATATGATATGCGAAACAACGTTTCATGATCAGAATCGAGACATGGATGTCATGTGACTGTTCCATATGGCGTCCCATTACATCACCAATCGTTTTGAAAGGCCACAGTTGTTCCGCGCCACGTCAGTCAGAACCAGAGGTCAGAACTTAGTGAAACACAAAACTCAGCAATCTTTTCAAATTGTGTTAAAATACTAATATTCCAAATTATTGTTTGTGTCTTTTCTGATTAGCAGCAGAGATGTGTGTGAAACATTTAAAATCTCTCCTATACAGCTGTTTATTGCAAAGTCTTCTCTCGGCATTCTTTGAGAATTCTATTAGAATGAAGGAAGTACAAAGTGTCTCAGGTCAGCTGTCTGGGATTAGAGATCCTTGAAGGGAAATGGGTTAAATGGATTGCATGCAACATTTGTTGTAATACCACAACAATGTGGAGACACCTGCGGACCAAACATCCTGATGTCTCCATCAGTCTTACGAAACCCAGTCCAGTGCTGATTCGAGCCAGGATTTTGTACAGTACCTCAGAGCCAGGCTGAGGTACAGTAACTATATTCAGCATGAGAAACTTAATTCAAGAAGTAATTATTAATTAATTTGATTCATTACATATTTGAGTTTACTCTTTAATTAAACCTATTTAGAATGAATGAATTTCACACCTGAGCACAAAAAGGCACATTTATTATATCTACATTCACACACAAAGATTCATTTTAATAATAGCTATAAAATGCAAATGTTTTTAACAGTATTCCTACTCCTCACTTTGTTTTTGCCGTTTCCTGACAAAGAGGCTAGAGGAATTGGACTCGACGAGGCACTGATCAGTAGGGCTGTGATTATATGATTTTGTCCCGATTTGATTTGATTCCGATTTTTTGGGTGCCGATTCGATTTAAATTGCAATCCTCACAATTCTTCCATATTGCTGATTTTTGTAGATTAAAAAAAAAAAAAAAAAAACGTACAAAAGTCTTCTTTTGCTCATCATTTTCTTGATTTCAGTTAGGAAAAAACAACACAGTAGCCAGACCATCATTCTGCTGCTATAATGCCAAAAAGACAAAAAGATCAATGAAAAAAAATAAAATAAAAAAGGACAAAGATTTTATAATGGATTATTTTTATTTATTTGGAAAAAAAAAATCTATTTTAAAATGGTGAAGCAAAAAATCTCGATTTTTTTTTTTTTTTATTAGATTTTCCCACCCCTACTGGTCAACCTAACCTAATTGGACCCACAACGCTTTTAGTTGTGGACGTTGATGGTTTCAGGAATTTTGTAAAGAAACTTGACCCCACTTACATTCTCCCATCCAGAAATACACTAAAATTATGCTGAAGTCCATACTTCCATACTGACATCTCTATAAAACTAACAAAAGACGTCACAACAGACCAAACACATCAGGACACAGCAAAACATTTCTTATTCAGTTCAGTCATTTGAAATCATATTTTTTGTCCACTAGATGTCATTGTGGTAATGTGTTCCAAAAGATCAATTCTTTCATTAGAACAATCGTTCCAAACGATTCGACCTCGCGAACATTCCATTTCTGCCATCACTAGCTGCAACCAAGATGGGAGGCAGGCACAAAAGTGGTTGATACAGAAATAAACTTTATTGACGAAACAGAAGAAAAATAGACACTTAACCAAAACAAGACCAACAAAGCACCCTAACGCAAACTCAAAGTGCCACACCCGCACAAACCCAGGGTGATGTCCCAGCCCAAGCCTGGGAGACACGCTGAGCTCCGGCAGGATGGAGCTCTTAAACTGTGGCAGAACACACCAGGCCAAGGTGTGGCTAATGCCACTGATTAGGATGGCAACTGCAAACACTCAGACAACCAATTAAAAACAAAACAGTGGTGGGGGCGATACAGATGTTGATCTATGTTTTCTTTACAGTTTTGCTGAGTATTGTACCGCTTGACCTAGAGGTTAACATGCTGTAACATCTGTTACTAGGAAGACTGGACAGTGTGTGGAATTTTTATCACTTGTGAATAATCTTTCTTTGTTTATGATCATAGACTAAATTCTTTATAAATGGTCTTATAACCTTTCCTAGAATAATGTGCTGATGGCTTTCCTCCTTGGCATTGTGTTAGTGCACACCTGAATGCTTCAGTCCTTCAAACTGCTGAAACATCTGCATTTATGAAGATGAAATTGCCTCATGATAATCAATTAATCAAATGTATTTGATTAATATCTTCTGGCTGCTACTTACCCTTTTTAATTCCTGTGGCAGCAGCAAGGCCGTATTATCCAATGGGAATTATGGGCGCGGGCCCAGGGGCCCACACCTACCTGGGGCCCATGTGGGGCCCATGTAGGGCAAACACCAGCAGTTTGGACTTGAAACAAAATGTACAGAAAAGCCTGATAGTTACACTACAACCAATAGTGTGTTACTATTGGTACCATTGGCTGAGAGATGTTAGAAATGTCGTTTCATTCACAATTTTCACATCTGCATTTTTACCTTTGCCACAGTACATGTTTCAAGGAGCATTGGTTTGTCTGTTTATTAGTAACATAACTTGAAAGGTTTCGGACAGATTTTGATTACATTTTCAGGAAATCTTAGAAATGTAGTACAGGACAAGTGATTATATTTCAGTGGTGATCTTGATCCCTATGAAAGATTTTTTTTAAAGGACATAGGGGCAATTTTGGCTTTAGAGCTTTTAACCTAAAAATAATGAGCATAATCACTGGAAAAACAAAATTACACTGGCTTGGTCTTACTGACTCTGAATGCTTTTAGTGTCCAGTAAATAATCGCAATGCAATTTATCATATGCTGCTGTTCGTCTGAGGGAATGTGAAAAGATTACTGAACAGGCACACTGCTTGCAAACCCAGGAGCCAAAATAATCAGGAAGCCCCTGGTCATATCCTGGATACACAAAGCTGTATGTGTCCATGAGACAACACAAACAAGACGTGTAAAATGACTACAAAAAGCCTAAAGCAACTACTAAAAGACGTAAAACTACCAGACACGCAAAACAGCCATGAAAGACCCTTCAGTTACTTTTTTCGTCTTTTTTTTTGTAAAAGTGCAAATAAAACAAAAAACACGTGCAAGTTTATAATTGATAGAATGAAAAAAACCCCAAAACGGATGCAAATATAGTAAATATCTATTTATTTGCTTGAATGTCCTGAGATCAGTCTATGCCTGAAGCCAATGTCAACTGTGAGAGCGTGCTCTGGTTACCTGGCAACCAGAGGTGGGCGGGGACATTGAAGCCAGCAGCCGGTGAAGGAGGAGCGGCAACTCGGCGGGAGCAGCCCTGCTTGCGTCTTCAAAGTCCGCCTCTTCTGGGAACGACTCCTCTGTTCTCGGCAGAACCTGGTAGGTACTCATAGTAGAAGCACCGTCCGGGTGTTATTGGGTCTTGCTGGAAGGTTCTCGCTTCGGAAGGTGTCGGTACACAGCCGGAGAAAATGTCTGGTGCCAACTGGAAGCCTTTTGTTTACGGCGGACTAGCTTCTGTCACGGCGGAATGCGGTGAGTGTTGCGTCAGGAGGCCGTGCTGTTGCGCGAGACCTCTTAATTATTCAAATTAAGCTTGAGGTTTGTGTTTTGTGTTGCAGGGACGTTTCCAATCGATCTAGCCAAGACACGTCTTCAGGTCCAAGGCCAAGTAGGCGACAGCAAATACCGAGAGATCCGCTACAGAGGCATGCTCCATGCCATGATGAGAATCGGGAGAGAGGAGGGGCTCCGGGCACTTTACTCTGGGTCAGTGGGTTCACTTTACACGCTTGGGTGTATTGTACCTCCTTACCTTTTTATATGATTAATAGAACTACACAAATACTCAGACATACAGTCAGGGCCGGATTAAAAGTGCACAGGCCCCTGGGCCCAGAATATTCCAGGGGCCCCCTTCACCGCAATATTGTGAAAATTGTGAATGATACACTGTGAAACGACATTTCTAGCATCTCTCAGCCACTGGTACCAATAGCAATACGCTAGACACTGTGGTATAACCCTGTGGCTTTTTTGTACATTTTTTTCTATGTCCAAACTGCTGGCGTATGTCCTACGTGGGCCCCAAGAGGGCATGGGCCCCTGGGCCAGCGCTCATAATGCCCATTGGATAATCCGGCCTTGCATGTGCTTACTCTCCATTGTACATCATATTCCCATTTTTCTAACTGCTTCTACCTCAGCTTCAGCTCCTCTAGACCCTATCGATGTTTTCTTTTTCCTTGTTTTCTGATATTGCAGCTTTAACAGTGCTTAACCTAAACATGAGATACTCTATCCTTAATCTTTGTAACCTGTGTTGTCCTGATTTTTTGCAGAATTGCTCCTGCCATGCTGCGCCAGGCCTCCTACGGGACCATAAAAATCGGCACATACCAAAGTTTTAAGAGACTGCTGGTCGACAGACCAGAGGGTGAGTGGCAGTTTCACTTCTATTTGCAACACACCCTTGCACGTGAACACACAATATTTTGCTGTTGTTAAGACGAACCAACACTCATTAAAAGCACGTTCCTCTTGAAGGTCACAGACGTGCATGTGTGATCTTCTAAAGCATGTCTGCTTTTCAGTCCTCAATGACATACTTGTTTTTAAAAGACGCCTTAGCTTTGTTGACACCCTCCTGCTCTTCTCTTCCAGATGAGACCATACTGACTAATGTGGCGTGCGGTATTCTCTCTGGAGTCATCTCCTCCTCCATTGCCAACCCTACCGACGTGCTAAAGGTAGCAATTTTCACACACAGAACTTGTAAGATCTTGTTTTTTTGTACTCATTAAATCCCATTTGAAAGTTGTAGAGCAGGTTTGACGCTTTGTCCACAGAAAAGGGTGTGCTTTAAACCCCCTGACAGTTCATAGTTTATAGTGTAACATTTTGGTAACAAGGTCAGTGCAGCGACAGTCACCTTGGTGCTGCCACAACCCTGCTTGTGTCCTATTTATAGGCTGGGACCCCAAAGGCTTAACATAGTGTTCTGTAAATGATAGGGCAGCATGACTGCCAGTACTATCTGTAATGGTATTTTGCCCAGATACTTCCTGCCATGCTTTGCTAGTGGTGGCAACCTCCAATTCACAGTTTGCTTTACATGAACAAAGAGAAGTGTTTCTGCAGGATCAGAACATTATGTTCATGTGTGTACTACGTGTACCCATCAAGCCACCAAAAAGCCAGAAAACTAACCAAGGCTACTAGAAATTCATTCATTAAAATCTATTAAAGACTGAAGAATTACAGGAAAAGTGGGTCAAGGAATGTGTTAGAATAACAAGCCGGAAGAAAGTCCGTACGAGACAATCCTTTTCTGACTTTCCAAGTACCCACATACCCTGTCTGATGAAGTTCAACGCTGCTGGCATCTGTGTTCTCTCAGATCCGGATGCAGGCTCAGGGAAATGTGATCCAGGGTAGTATGATGGGCAATTTCATCAACATCTACCAAGAAGAGGGAACAAGAGGACTGTGGAAGGTATAAAAACAGAAAAAAATGGAAGAGAGGTAATCTGTGACAGCAGGTTTCAGTGCAGACTCTAACCCTAAATAATGTAACCCTCCCTTTGTCTCTGCATCAGGGTGTCTCTCTAACAGCTCAGAGGGCAGCCATCGTAGTGGGAGTCGAGCTTCCAGTCTATGATATCACCAAGAAGCACTTGATCCTGTCAGGTTACATGGGGGACACCGTGTATACACACTTCTTGTGAGTTTGACTGACCTCTAAACGCTTCCTTCTGTCTGATGCGATGCTGCTGGTGGGAACATTTCCTGTTGAATTATAACACTTCAGAGGAATGAAAAGTAGATCCAGTTTTATATTTTAAACTGTTGTTCTAGTACCTGTTCAGTTCACACAGAGTATTAAGAGTTTCTGTATTGTATTTTAGACATTTCTATACCCACCAAGTTGCAACCATCTTCAGATTTTAGACATTGTAATCTGATGATATGTGAACTGGGGTGTGATGAGCTTGTTGTTCAGCCTACAGCTCATCTTTAATTGTTTACTGTGCAAATCTGGGCTAATCTGTAGTTATTTTATATGTTGTCGGATAAAGGGAAATGGATGCAGTGATTCTTTGTGCAAATGCAAACAAGCTTTCTTTTATTATTCAACATAGCCCAATTCTTCCCAGACAAGCGGAGACATGAAGGATTTTCTAAAGATCTTATTTGGATGTTAGTTGCCTAATGTTAAGGTCTGAAGAGGATTCGTCACCCAATCAGACCTGTTGCTACTGATTTCAGTCCAGTTAAGTGTCCTTTAGTGAACCTCTTTATTCCATTCCTTATGAATGGCTTCCTGACAGCCTCCCTTCAAGTAGGTGAATCAGATGAAGGTCCAGATGCATCACTGAATGCAGTTTTTCCTTTGCTTGTTTTTTTTGAGAATGTTGCGTTCAGGTCCTGTTGTAGTTTGTATTTTAGGCCTAATACTTTTTCATTTGTCCTCTACTTTTACAGAACTTTAATTATTTTAAAGACACTGCACACTACAATGAGTTCAGTCAAGTTTTAAGCTCTGAACTAAGAAAAATGCTGTTCTATGTCTATCAAACTGTGTTATCTTTGTGTTTTTATAAATACAAGTGAAGGGAATAAATTATGTTTATGCATTAAGGTTGATTGTTAGTAGTTTTGGACATGAGTTTGGTTGCTTTTTTTAATGCTTAAATGACTCATAAGTCAGTGTACAGTGGCTTAACAAATGCAACATTCATTCATTATCCTAATCGCTTAGTCCAATGAAGGGTCGCGGGGAAACTGGAGCCTATCCCAGCAGTCTATTGGCAAAAGGCAGGGTACACCCTGGACAGCTCGCCAGTCCATCGCAGGACCACACAGAAACGAACAACCACTCACATGCACTTACAAGTGCAACAAATTTTTTTTTTTTTTTTTTTTCCCGAACTGGTTAGGTATAAAAACTGAACTAAAAATGAATGAACAGTCAATGTTCAAGAAACATGGCTCTTTAAGGGAAGGTCTGTCAAAGAAAAATGTAAAAAGACCTTCAGACAGGAGAACTGTTGTTTAAAACCACATCTTAGAACACAAGATCTGGCTGCTTGGATGAGAAATCTAGAAAGAAATCTTGCTCGAGTCTTTTCCACCTTGCTTTTTTTTTTTATAGAAATGTCTTTTAAATGTGATGAGAAGTTTCTTGTTGTGTAAACAATACACCACAGTAGTCTGAAACTGAAAACATGACAAATATGTGTCCTTTCGGTCCGTAGATCCAGCTTCGTGTGCGGCCTGGCGGGCGCTTTGGCCTCAAACCCAGTGGATGTAGTCCGAACACGCATGATGAACCAGAGAGGAGGAGCACTGTACCAGGGAACACTTGACTGTCTACTGCAGGTCAGTTTAAACCTCGGATTAAAGACAGTAAATATGATGGGATGAGTCCACACAGATGTGGTTTTGATTATAAAGTTCTCTTTTGGCCAACTTCCTTCATTTCAGGTGTAAAACTGAGATGTCAGAAGACGAGCTGTGGTGATTTTGTTTTGCAAACTGTGGCATGCGCTTAGTCTTCCTTCTTCCTGTTACTGTTCCCACACTGAGTCTGTAAAACCTGCAGGTGCATTCCTAAAGTTTGTCATCACCTAAAAAGCACTTTTAGGCCGGTTTCTGTGAATGATCTGGAAAGTTTAGTCAGGACCAAGATGATTTTTGCTTTAAAATGTTTCAAGTGAAACAGGTTTCACTGTGCCGCTGCACTGAATTTAAAGCTCTGATTAGCTATTGTAGCTCTTATTATGTAACATTTAAATATGTTAAACCTAAAAGGGAAAAAATGGATGAAAATGTGTGCATTCAGAGGGAGGCACAAGAAATTATGTACATTTTCTGTGATGTGTGTGTGACAGCAAAGTTTTCGTTGCTACGAGATCCCTCTGTACAGAAGATGCATAAAATCTTTACAGAAATAGGAAGAACCAAACCTAGCTTGTAGCACAGCAAAACCACAGAGAGAAACTAGACTGAAAAACTCTACTAAGCTTTGGCATCCGAATGAAAATGAATGACAGTTAAAACCCTGAATAATTATATTATATAATGAGGAACTCTCATGTTCGCAGATCTATGAATTTCTCCATTTCACATAAACAAGGTGTCATGAAAGTGGAGACTCTGCTGGTTTACAAAGATGTCTGCTTCGTCATGGTGAAACAAAAGCTCTGAGTTGGCAGCCTAAAAGCGAAACAAAAACTGATAATCATAGATCCTGTCATGCTTTTACTGTTTTGTAGTCACAAGTTTTATTCCCTCTAAAAGAAGCTGCTAATGACTCGTCAGTTTGAGATGATGTTCATTCTTCTTGTGATATCTTCAGGTTTACTTCCTCTTTGTGCTTGTTGAGATATTTTTCTTGCATAATACCTTTGATTAAAACATCTGTTAACCTGCTCTGGTTCAGTGTTTTAACTTGTCTTCAGTCATCATCGCTGTCGCCAGACATTAATTTATTCATTCTTAGATGAATTTGTCTGCTGTCCTTTAGTTTCAATCAGAGTAATTTGGTTTTCTTTTTGGGGAAAAATAACCATTTACAATTTCTACCGTGTTCCAAGAGGGTTTACTCTGACACGGTTACATATGTTGACTCAGGCACGTCTGTAGTAGATTTGCACATCTCTTCTTTCTTTCAAGACCCAGATTATTTATACAAACATTGTAGTTGTGAAGGTATATTTAATTAGTTTTGGGCAGGAGGCAGAAAAGATGGGTCTCATGACGAAGAGCTTGAATAATTGTCGGAATAAACCTTTTAATGCAGTTTCCACTATTTCCTTTCTTGACTCAGTAATTTGCTATATGTGGCCATGAAAAAGTTCTTGTATGATGATAAGTTACCGTGTGAGTATCTAACCTGTACATCGCTGACTTCCCTGCAGATGACTTCAGAGTGATCAGAGGATGATGAGATGAAATGAGTTTTAAGCTTGTTGGTCTTCCTCTTGCAGACATGGCGCGCTGAGGGCTTCATGGCCCTCTACAAGGGCTTCTTTCCCAACTGGCTCCGCCTGGGACCGTGGAACATCATCGTATCCTTTCAGCCACCTCATTTACCCCCCCCACCTCTGTGACATAACATTTTCTGAGCCGAAGAAATGAGCTGAGAGTTGTAAGATGCTGTTATGTATTTAGTGGCGCATGGTATTCCAAGTAATTCCTTTCTAGAGGAAAGATTAGTTTAATGCCGGCTAACCCTTTTATGTAACTTATTTTGTGAAACGACTGCCTCATTACCCCCGCTACCCCCTGCTGGGATGAATATTAGAACTCCTCAGTGGAAAGGAGAACAAATGGTGCTGAGAGTGAACTTTACAGGAACCTTCCTGCAAATGTTGAGACCTAATTAATGATCTCTGAGCAGTGGGAAACTCCAGCTGGCAGGTATGCTTCATGTCTCAACCAGGCATTATTGACGGTAGAATAGGCTGAGCTAACAGGAGGAGGGCTTTGAGCGGAAGTACAACAAGAAAAGAGAGGTTCTCCTCTTCTTTTTGCCTGTTTTCTTTAACTCCCTCTTCAGTTCTTCCTCACTTATGAACAGCTGAAGAAGATCAATGTGTGACTGAAAGAATCACCCCCGAGAAGAAGGGATGAGTGAGCGCGCACACAGAAATGAGCTGGGAGGACCAAAGTCAGGAACGGCTGGATGGTGGTGGATCCCTAATGGATCCAGCAAGGGGACAGAAGGGGGGCATGTACATGAATGTAGACCCGAGCTGAGGGTCAGCCTGGTTCCTGTGTCTGCTGTTTGTCTCCTGAAGCCACCGGCAAATCTGGATGGACTGTAACACGGAAATACTCAGTAGATTTACTTTTTCTGTTTCCACTCAACCAGAATGCTACTCCATCATCCCGCTCAGACTCGTATCTCCTCGTGTCTGAACTCAAACTGGGCGCTGCTTTAGAAAACATCTCCAACGTCACGGCGTGCAGGTTTTCAGACTTATACACACTTAAGTGCTCTCTGAACCGGGTGCCTTTAGTTTGTGAAACAGGCTGCGACTGTTGGGTAGCAGCTGACAATCGGCATCATCATTCCCTTTTTTTTTTTTTTTTAAACGGCAAGGAAAAAGTCAAATCAGTCAACAAACATCTTTATATTAATAATAAATACATATTTCTAAATTGAGATTGGTGAACGGAAGGTTGATTGATTACACTTTTGGTTTTCTTCAAGTATTTAGAGCAATGGGCCAAGAATAAACCCTGCTGTACCGTAGTGTGTAACAGTTACACAAGTGTCTGAAATGCAGGACACACATGTGCGTATGTGGCTGAAAGTAAATATAACCTCAGACAGGATGAGGTTGACACTCACGGAGCTCTTGTGTCATAGGTCGCTGGAGAAAAGTCAAATGTTGACAATATGTAAACCTACATATTATATCTCACACAAGTCAAGGTTGAGATGATTGGGTCAGATAAGGAGCATCGTGTTGCTGCTTTACGCACTAAAACGGTACTGTGACTGTTTTCATGTGCTGTAACCGCACGCCGTGTGGTTATCAGAGTTGTCGTTGGAAAGAATTGATGTGTTGTCTGCCGACTTATGTTGAGCTGCTGAAGTGGAAGCAAGTGTTATTTTGTCATAATTATCATATATATTTATATGCTGCTGTATATATCTGCCAATTCCAAATAAAATAAAAATAGAACAGTTTGGCTGTTTTTATGTTTCAGGCACCACAGTGTGGCGCTGTGGAGCTGCGCACTCACCCAGTATAGTTTGACCCAGTTGAAAACACCAGTAACTGTTGGAGTATTTTGATTTTTTTTTTTAGGCCACAAATCTAGCACAGTTGTCTTTCTGAGGGATTGCCTGAACCCATCCCTTTTTTTGTTTTGTTTTTTTATTTATTTATTTATTTTTTTCTCCTCTTAACACATGTTCATCCTACAAACATGCACGGGGAATCTAGGATAGAATTGTTTTTATTTCTGTGGGAAAATTCCCAGTTTTCCCTCATCAGAGATTTCTGAGGGGATGATGGGAGCTCAGGGGAGCAGAGCTGAAAGGGCCGCAGTAAACTCTGAAATCTGCGCGGATCTGTGACACTTTTAAGGACTATCCGCATGGGACTTATTACTTGTTGTGAGAGCTGTTATTGTCTGCTTCATCTTAACCAACACGAGCAGCTGGTGTGTGACAATCATGCCTACAAGGACTAAACCTCAATGAAGGAGCTGGTTTTTAACACGACTAACCAGAATGTCAAGATTAAAGCAGAACGTCTCGCGCCGTCTAAAGTGAGATTTAAAAAGGGGAATAATATGTGGTAACCAGGACTGGGGCATCCGTAAATTGGCACTGGAGCCTGCTGGATGGCATCACGTCTCTGGCACAGTCCTCTACAAGCTGGACCAGTATGGCCACGGGGGATTCCAGCAGTCACAGACATGCTCCATTATGGGTATTATGTGCTGCCTGGCCCAAGGGCACAAGGGGCTGGCTTTGTGTTCCAGGGATCAGAGTGAGCTTTTGTGTCGGAGGGATAAGGCTCTACTCTGCACCAAACACCCTGCCCTTTTCCCCTCTCTTTTGGGGGTTCTTTCAGTTGTTTCTGTGATGTGAATGCTGCAACACACAGATGAATGAGTGGATGGATGTTGGACGTGCAGATGGAAATGCAAACAAGGAGACAAATTTATCATAGTCTGCTGATCCATTTGGAACAAGGAATGCACTGCTTCTCGGCTGTATAGTGCTGACATAAAAGAAATCAAGGCCCTCTCGCCTTTTCTTGGAGCTGAGACACGGGACAGAAAGGTTTTGTCGATGCTCAGAAAATACCAGTGTTAATTTGGAGTAAATGAATGATTTTCCCCTCCTGAAAATAACAATGTTTGCAGGCACGGCATCAAAATACCTTGCTTAGGAGGCTGACTGAAACATATTTCAACAAGAGAAAAGGTGCAGCGTTGTGCAGTTTGAAATTGTGCCTGCAGTAAATATTTTGAATTTGATTCATTGCACAGCTATGCCTGGCCTGTGAAGAATGAGCCGACAAAGTGAGGATTTCAAACAAAGGAAGGGAGTAGACTCGGCAAAGATGTCAAACGATGCTTCAGGAGCTTCTTCCTGCAAAACGAAGATAATTCTACTGTGCATTTCAGAAGGAGAACCACCACCGCAAGTTTCTGCAGGAGCATGGCTTGAAAATGCAAAAACAGTTTAGTTTAACATTTAGGAAAACAAACTTCCAAAATGGCTTGTTTGGGTCTGTTTAATATGTAGCTGGTGCAAGCAGCTGCATGGGTAGCTGGACTGGAAGCAGAAAATATAAATGAAAAATGTGTGTAAACAATAATTTACTGGTTGGAGTTGAGCAGTGGAGGACAGATTTGGCCATGAAACACCCCCATCAGTCACCACCTTGGAACCATTTGCTTAACAATTTGTGAATCCAAAATCAATCACCACCTAAAGCCAATTCAGATCTGTTGTTGGACACAACCACAATTACTGTCTTTACACCAAAGCAGCATTGTTGAAAATCCTTAATAGAGGGTTTTTGATTGGTGCTCTGAAGGTAAAACTTTACATCTTTACTCCAGAGCATGCCATCGGGCAATGAGAAGGTTATTAAACTGTGCTCTGCATGTTTCTGATAATCAGGTGAGATTACTACTTTGACAGGACTGCAGGCATCAGGCACACACATCAGGGCAAAGAATAATCCTCCAGCTGTTTCATGTACAGGAGAGCAGGGAAAAAAGATAATAAAATCCATCAGTCGAATCCTTGTTTGTCCACCAGCATCACCTGTTTCTTTTCTACAAATCATAATGAAACATTGAATGTCTTTCTTAGGAAAAAAGCTCCTTTAATGACTTGCATGTCATATCTGCACTATAATAAAACCCACTAAACACAGTGATGGATGTGTTTAGAAGAGTTTGCATTTATTTAGTATAAAAGTGCCAAAAAAGAGGGCGGAGCTTCTGCTAAAGATCAGACTTAGGTAAAATACTATTACTTAAAGGCAGAGTATGTAATATTTCAAGGCGATTCTTTCCACCACTAGGTGGCAAACACCAGGCCGTGAGCAAAACCACAAAACTGCTACCTCCACAAACGACCACAGGTTGGCAGTAATGAGCAAAACTCACCCCTCGCCCCTCCTCCTTGCCAGCTCCAATGAGGGCAGGAATCGCTTGTGAGCTGTAGCTCAGAGCCGCTCTGCAATAAATGGGCTTATACTCACCCTACTGGTGGAAAAAAAGTTCTTTTTTTTTTTACTGGTCAGAAAACATTCAAGAAGGGTCTTTGTCATTGATTAAACTTGTAATTTAATAACGCATCAAATATGGACAGACTGGAACCTACATGTTTAAAAAACTATCTAATTATGATTGTAGTTATTTTTTTAGTTAATTTATTTTGAAAATATTACATATTCTACCTTTAAGTACATTTAAATGAGTGCCTGCCGTCTTTTTTCCACACTCCTTACATTTTCTCTATCCTTTTCCTTTTCCAGCAGTTTTGACACTTTTAGACACCTAGCAGGAAAAGATTAAGGCAAGACAACAAGCGTATCAAACAAAGTTTTTTTAAAATCATCACATAGGTTGAAGACCTTTGAAACACACACACACACACGCATATATATATATATATATATATATATATATATATATATATATATATATATATATATATGTATATATATATGTATATGTATATATATATGTATATATATATATATAT
Source organism: Telmatherina bonti (assembly GCF_933228915.1). Classification (NCBI taxonomy): domain Eukaryota; kingdom Metazoa; phylum Chordata; class Actinopteri; order Atheriniformes; family Telmatherinidae; genus Telmatherina; species Telmatherina bonti. The sequence goes on along the minus strand of NC_136625.1, from coordinate 31,088,455 downwards.
ATATGTATATATATATGTATATATATATATATATGTATATATGTATATATATATATATATATATATATATATATATATATATATGTATGTGTATATATATATATGTATATATATATATATGTATGTGTATATATATATATGTATATATATATATATATATATATATATATATATATATATATATATATGTATGTGTACATATATATATATATATATATATATATATATATATATATATGTATGTGTATATATATATATATATATATATATGTATGTGTATATATATATATATATATATATATATATATATATATATATATATATATGCGTGTGTGTGTATGTATGTATATTTACATGGTCTGAGAAAGGTGTCTAATGTTTTTGACTGCACACCTACAAACATTCTTAAGTGCTTGAGTCGACTTAAACCCCCTCATCCAAACAAACAGGCCCACTAAATCACAATACAGTCGACCTACATTTCCACACCACTGGAAAGGGACTGGCACCCCCAGGAGACAGGATCACAAGGATGAGCCATTGGTAATGCTGCTCCATTGTTCCATTAAGATGGGAGCAGGCCAACTGAGTGAATGTTAAAGGAGATAAAGTGAAGGGAGCTTTGTTCCAAATGTTTGCATCTTTGATTATTGAGCTATAAGAGTCGTCAAAGTTGTGGTGCTTGGCACCTCATTTCCTGCTTTGACATCTGTATGAAAGTGAACTAAACTTAAAGTGTATTTGTATTATTTTGATTGGAACAGTATGACATTCTGAGGAGATGCTGATTCTTAGAGTTAGATAAGATTATTAATTTTTAGTAAAGAAAGATGCAGAATAATACAGGTTCTTTAGATTAGACCTGGCATGACCATTTCCACTCATCTAAGATTTTAATATTGGATACCTGCAAGTTATCTTTGCATCTATAATGAATCCAAATCCAAAAAGTATCACTTTCCTTACACAGCTGCCCCCTTTCAACTTTAGCAGAGAATATCATAATATCATTAGGATATTATCATTATTTTTATTTATTTATCCTTATTTGTATAAATCTTTTCATTTTAGCTGGAACCACACAGGTTGAAGGAAGTCCAAAAAAAAAAGCTAAGTGCTTTTATTTTGGATGGTATTTGATCTACTTCACTGATGACTTTTTTGATGATTAAGAGAAAAAGTTGTTGTGATTGACGGTTCAACATTGATTCAACATCAGTTTTAACTTGATATAAAATTATAACTGCTTTCAATTTGGATTTTGGATTTAGATTCAACATTCATGGCTGACGTTTCAATGTTAAATTAATTAGATCAGTTATATTTTACTGTCTTAGAACTAAATAGGAATCAAGACTGTTAAGTCTGGAAAGCTGCTTTTAGCTAAAGTTGCCTGGAGCTAGTTAGCTAGCATTAAGTGTAAATAGGAGGAAAGAAAGAGCCTTGTTAAAAAGTTAAAAATGCCTATAGGTATTTTAAGCTCACTAAATTACACAATACAGCTTTTACGTTTAACTCAGTTTGAAGTGTGTAAAATTCTATGTTTTGTAAGCTAAGTCAGTTTTAGCTAACAGTTTGCTAGCTGATGTTTTATTGACCCAAGAATGGTCTCAGTCTTGTAGGAAAGTAAATTAACGTTTGTCAAATGTGTTTAAAAGTGCATAAAAATGCACAGTGCATTTGTGGGTGCTTTTATCTCTCATATAGTTGTTTTTTGTTTTATTTAAATTAGCCAATATGTGTTATGGGAAGAAAACAAGGAGTCATAAATGAGCAAAAAATGCTGCTATCATAACATCACCAAGTCCATGTAAGATGTGCTCTGTCTAATGTAATTCCAGTGGATAAGCACTAGGCAGAGCTCATGCACTTTCTTCATGCTGAGATGAGCAAATTGAGGCGTGAACACACCATCTGCCTGTCCCATACTCCCAAATTGTGTCTCTCTCTGCATAACCAACTCAGTCACAGCTACCTCATTAATATCACAGCTTCTGATAAGGAATAAATATTCAAATATTCTGCGGTATCAGTTTTCTTGGACGCCTGATTTCAAATTCCCTGCCCTCAGGCACAGCAGCCAACACAGCATGCACAATCCACACAATAACACACACTCTTGCACACAGGCTTCTGATGTGTGTTGGTGGTGTTAGTATGATTGCTCACTGACACCGTATCCCTCCCACATACTGTACATACTAAAGTGTGAAGCTGCTGTTCTCCACTTCTGTTTATCTGTGGCTCTCACCAATTTGAAAGCAAAGGAGCATGATGGAGAATTAAGTGGGCGAGGTGAGAGACTGAGATGGAGAACAGGGATATAAATGCAATGATGGCATGATATGCTAGACGGCGTCAACAGGGAGATGTGGAGAAAACTTTATTGGGACTCAGCTGACGTGGAAGCTGTGATGAGTGTGTGAAGAAAGAGAATAGAAGATGACAAGAGGAGAAGGGATAGGAGAGAGGAGAGGATGCAACACGTCTTGATTCTTTGCCGTGCTCCAGTTATCATCCATATGAAGTCTGTAGACAGTTGTCAGATGCAGTGCTGTGCCAAGGAATCAAGACAAAAATATGCTGCGAAAGAAATGGTTATTGGTCTTGACATTATAAGAATCGTGAAATGTAAAGAATGTTTTGGTAAAGTCATGTGCCAGCAAATAGCAAGTGTTATTTTGACTTTTTGTCTCACTCTGAAAAGGTAAAGGCAAACAAAAGGGATTACTTTGACTAATGATTCACATGATTATCTATTTGGTTGTGTAAAAACAGAACAAGACGCATGACAGCAGATCCACAGTTAAAGCACAGCATTTATTGTACAGGCTTTCTAAAGAAAAGCCATAGCAGAACCTTAATATTCTTCTTGATTTTTGATGAAACTTTAGTTCACAGTATTGAAAACGAGGCTCAAATGGTGAACTTTGAATTCAAATGGACCCATGTGATTCTCCACCAAGCTGTGGAGCAGTTGACTGGACCTCGGTGGAGCCGTTTAAAGGGTAATGGGAGATTGATCATCCAGTCTACATGAGTTCAGCAGACTCAGAGAACTGTGTCCCTATCACGGCTTGCCAGAGTCAAGCAAGCTCTTACCTCCCTGTATGACCAAATCAAGAACTGTATCCACATCTTGTCCTTGTGTTGGACTCTGTCAGGGTTGCCTCTTGATACAGATTCTCTATGTTTTGGAGTGTTTTGGTTCTGAAACCAGCTTCCTTGCTTTTTGGGTAAGTTATAGTTCTGTTTGCTTCTTTGAGCCCTGACCTTAAGCATGCACTGGAGCAGTTTGTAGCAGTTAAAAAAAAAAAAAGACCTCCAAATATGAGGCTGTGGTTCTCAACCAGAAACAGATGAAATGTCTCTTTCAGCTTGGGGATTGGTGTTAGCCTGATGTCTCACGTAGAGGGAGGTCATGTTTCTTGAGATCTTGTACGCAGATGTTTGTACAATGGACCAAGAGATGGACAGATAGACTGGCCTTTGCCAACAGTAACAATGGTGTTGCACAAGTCTGTTGCACAAGTCCACATACATTTCATGTGGGCGCCATGAAATGTATGTGGACGTTTATCCCAGAACTTCAGGTTTCCAGGTCCTGCCACTAAAAGGACCACCACCATGCTTTTCAGTTGGTATGAGGTGCTTTGAGAAGATTTATTCTCCAAGAAAATCTTCCAAACAAGTCATACTTATTCAGTCTTTTTCTAAATGAAGTAAACGGGTTAACTTAGCTTCGGAAGCCGGGCATATATCAACTGCACCTCTAATCACCTGGTGAGCCTTTATATATTCTTTTCACCTCCTTTGTCTTGTTCTTTAACCCCCCCCCCCCCTTTTTTTTTTTTCAATTCCTGTTCTCATCCATCATTCATTCATTCCTCCCACATCTTTATCCAACCTCCCTCTGTCTTTTTTTTTTATACCTCTATACTCCCTCTTCCTCTCCACCTCTCCCATTTTTCTTTGTATCATTAATCCATTTGTCCCTCCTTTCATCGTCCCTTTTTCAGATACCATCAGGAGACCATCCTTAGATGGCGCCCCCATCATGAGTGCCCTCCACCCGACACATCACCATGACACACCAGATGATCCATCCCATAAAGCTCATCCTTCCATAAATCTTCATTAAACCACTAAACTTGTCATGTTCTGTGGTTTGCTTTCTTGGTTTTGCTCGTTTTGTATCTTAGTTCTAATTTCCTGTTTTAGTTTGTAGTTTTCCTAGTTCTTTGATGTCTAGTTTCCTGTTTTGCTTCCCTGTTCATTAGCTCACCTGGTCTCATTAGTTAAGTCATTCCACTTGTGTCTCGCTCTGTTTGTGTGTGTTTATATACGACTTGGTTTCTGTTTTCAGTTGCTGGATCATTGTGTTAACTCCCTGTGTTAATTTACCCTTAGTTCCTTGTGTTTGTTTCTCGTCCTCGTGTTAGTTCAGTTTTCCGTGTCAGGTCTGCCTTCATTTGCGTCCTGGATTAAAACCCTCTTCATTCTGCATTCCTGACTCCTGTCTCCTGCATTTGGCTCCACACCTCCACCACCATTATGACAGAACTCATGTTGTAGTGCTGTGGTTTTTTACTCATGAATTCTTCTGTCATGTACTTTAGCATTTAACTTGCTAACTGAGGCATGTAGAGTGTGAGCTCTTGGTTTTTCTAAGTTTCTCTGAGCATTGCATAGTTTCATCTTGGGCTGAACTTGCTGGGATGTCTACACCTGCTCAGACTGACAACTGTCTTGAATGCTTTCCATTGCTGAATAATCTCTCTATATACATATATTACAGTGATCTCTAAATAACTTGTAGCTCTTCCCAGAGTTATTAATAACAGCAATTGCTTCTTTAAGGTATGAAATCAGAAACACTTTATTATTCCCAGATTAATAGAGATCATTGCTGATGTATTTCCTTCTTATGAACACACACCTGAATGCTCCAAAACTAAATGACCAAAATCTAATTTTTTTTTTAGAGATAATCACACCGATGACCAATTTGACTAGCAGCACCTGACTGTTTTGTACCTTCTTAATTCATTCATTTTCTTAACCGCTTACTTCAATTAACTCTTTAAAGCCCAACTTAAGAAAAACTGGGGAGAAAAGTTATATTTTTTAAAATTGAAATCTTCATCTGACCACTTTAACAAAATATGCGAGAAAAAAACTATTTAATTTATGGTATTTTTACCATTTCTTACCGTGTAATAGCTCAAAATGAATGTAGCGTAGTCTTGTGCTTTTTGGTATCTACCAGGGGGCGTGAGACCAGCATAATATGGTGTACAACAGGGTTTTGATTAAAGTTTCTAGCATGATGTGATGCAAAATGTGTCAGAAATTATGGATCAAATATATGGTTGGCTTTATATGGTTAAGAGCTGCAGGAATCTCAAGCTTAGCCCAGCAATCACTGGGCGATAGGCGGGTTACACTCTCGACAGGTCGATAATCCATTGCAGACCTTCTTAATTGGTGAAAAAGAAAAACTGTTCTTAGTTTCTGCTTCTTTATTTTGGGTTAGTTTTTGTTAAATATTGGTAACAGTAATATGTCATATGCTGTGTTTCATCTTAGGCTGTACTTACTTAATTTTAATACTTGGTAATGACCAGAAAAGTTTTAAAATGTCCTGATATGTAGGACCTTAGAAGTGAAAGAGTGTATTTCTTTGTCATATAAGATTCATGAATTTTACAAACCTCTTACAACTCAACCATGACAGAAAGTAAAATTTTAGTCTAAAGTTTAAAGGCTCAGTGAACCACAAAATGTAACACTTAGGACTAACCCAGAGCCAGAAGGGAAAAAATCTGTTCAATTTGTCATCTGGCCATAGTACGCACCCCAAATCTGCTCTTTATCTTTATAAAAGAAAAAAAATAGCAGAAGTGCAGCAACTTCTCTTTTTGTGTGAAACAGACTAATTCAGGCTTTTATATCCAGCAGGCTAGAGACTATTGTAATGCTATGTTATCTCCTCTACCCGAAGAAATAATAGATCAGTAAGAACTGAGTCAGAACTCAGCTGCTCAAGGGCTGACAAGGACTGAAAAGAGAACAATCGAGACCTGTTTTAAAGTCCTCTCATTGGCTGACTGTCAGTCTCTCTGTTGTTTCTGTCTTAAAATTCTTTTGGTTGTCCGTAAAGCCTCTCCGTAGTCCGCTGAGACAAGATTTTTAGTTACTCTGAACTACATGGAAGAAACTCTTGTCAAGCTGCTGTTGGAGTAGACTGTGTAAAAATCATTTGGCTCAATAATTTCTTTATTTTTGGTTTTAATTCTATTTCAGGTAGTTAAGCATTTCTCTCATTGTCATTTACTGTGTTTTGATTTTAGTATTTATTGTGCTGTAACACATTAGTTGCTAATAGATTATATTATTTACCATCGTTTAGACTTTTTTCACTTTATTAATTACTGATAATTCTAATAAATTTTCATCATTTAACTCCACTAGTGTCTATTCTGACAAATATTTGTGTTTTGACCTTTACAGTCAGCAGATGTGAGCACCTCTGGGAGACATCAGACACCTGGATGAGGGATTTTACCTCTTGTCTATTATTTTAATGATCTTTTAAAAGTAGTCAGGGAAGTCAGGAAACTGACTGTTTAGTGTTTAGACGCAATTGTTTTCACAAATTTAGAAAAGTCATCACAGCTGTGTGTGATTATGTAATGGAAAATTAACTGAAAGATTATTTTGACTGCAAAGATGTGTAAGTCTCTAACTCTATGTAAATGCTTAAATAGACTTAAAGGGCATTTAGGCTAAGCTAACAGCTATCACACAGGGACCATAGAGGTGAAAAAATCAATCTAAAACAACTCAAACATCATAGTATTTCAGGCGTATAAAGAATTTAACTCCATACCATTAGTTATTTGTTAGTTATTTACTCATAATCTCAGCCAAGGAACATCCACGTTGCTCTGCACCACCACAGGTTTTCTCTTGCAGCCGATGAGTGACAGTTTCACAGGTCTAATCCCAAAACAACGACAACAGGCAGCAAAAGTGATTAATTATGAAAGTGATGATGAGGACGTTTTTTTTCTGAGGAGATAAGAGGATATCGGTATGAGCCAGAATATTCCAAGGAACAGCATAAGAGACGATGTGAAGAGACAGAACGGAGATAAGAAGACGATGCTTGTTGCATGTTTGAGTATGTTACACTGCCTGCAGACTTCTGATACTGAGACCAAAATAGATTTGGTTATGTGTAATTGCTTAGATTTTTTATAACCTATGATGACTAGGAAGAGTGTTCATTTGCTTTTTCAATTATTTCCTTTCACACAATCCTGTGGCGGTTAGGATCTTCCAGCCATCCATTGTCTATATCTGCTTGTTCCAATGCAGGGTCACAGGAAGGGCTGGAGCTGATCCAGTAGCCATTAGGCAAGAGGCAGGATATGCCCTGGACTGATCTCCAGCGTGAGCAGCATCATGCTCAAATTAAAGTGCCTGCAAAAGCACAAACATGAATAAATCGTTACAAAAATAATGCTGAGCAGTCAATAGTCCAATAAGTGTCTCTCAGCTCCTGATTGGCTCAGCTGATCAGCAGCAGGACACGGCGCAGAGGCATGATGTAGAGTCAGACAGACATTTTCAGACTTAGAAATACTGACAAAACAAGCAAAATCAGGGTAGTTTAATATTCTTTTGTTATAATCTTGGCTGGAACGGCTACGATGTTTGAGAGGCCAAACATGTGCTCCTCTAAGGCCCTGTAAGTAGCTCTTATCTTAGTTTCCCTCCTGATTCTGCCAGTGTGAGACTGCTCTGATTGCTGTCCACTGCAGATAAGATACCTATTAGTATTTCATAAAACTCTGAGTTCACCAAAGAAACCAAGCAAGAGAAAGAAATATCTCTCATATCCTAAGCGAGAGCAAAAGTTTTTCTCTACGTGACATGTATTAGAATTACTCCCTGATTTGTCTGATGTCATTGTGAGTCTAGAGGAAAAATGTGCAAACTCTGCCTTTGTGTTGATAAGAAGCCGCTTAATTGCTATTGGTTGCCTCTGGAAAAAAAAACCCAAAGAATGTAAATGAGAATATATGATCAAAACACTTGATTCTAGTCTTGCTGGTAAAATTAGTCATATATATATATATATATATATATATATATATATATATATATATACTCTAATTTACATTTTCACTTGCAGCTACAGAGACATTTTCACATCCACTTGCTTCTTGTGAACTATGAGATCATTGCGCCGTATTAAATGGGCCAAGAAGGTCGAGCGCTGTGAGCAGTAATAACACATGCAGGAGAAAGAGAGGCAGTGTAACTCCTCTTCTATCTAAACCAAATAAGGGTCACATGTTCTCTAAAGGCGTGATGCTTTGCATCACACAGTTATCTGTTGAAGGAACAATCACACCAGTGTTGTTTCTGACTGCCAAACACCGTCACCCCCCTCTCTTCTAACTCTCACCACTCCACAGGTGTAGGCTGAAGCAACCTGCAACGGGACAGTCCCATCTGCAAGAAATATTCAAAATGAGATCTTGGGAAAACCTTCTAATGACCCCGAAGATAACCTACTCCTTCTAGGGCAAATCTGTGTGGTTTTTCTGTAAATGCCAGGGGTCATGTGAAAGTAAAAAACATTAACAATCATGTGACAATAAAAGGAAAAGATCCAATTTCTAAAGATTTACAAGAAGAATTTCGAATACTGGCAAGATGAAAGGCTACAAGAAAGGCTGCAAGTTTCTTCCCTCTGAACTCTTAAAAACCTCTATTCATTCAGTTACCCAGAAACACATACACACACACTCTGACAGCAATTGGATTTATGGAAACTGTTTGCCAATAAGGTCACAACACCAATTAAATCACACAAGTGTGCCCTTAGCAAGCTCAGCCATTTGACCTCTGCTTACACAGAGAGATCACTGTATTGTTAAGAGGTTGGGTGCTTGCTCTTCCATGGTCAAACACACACACACACACACACACACGTACGCACATATAAGATCTGTCTGGCAAGCTGCGTTTGATGTGTTAATGTTTAAGAGGGGTACTCGAGACAAATAACGACCTATTTCTGTTGTTAGATTTTCAGGAGGATATCATGTTTGTGTAAATTTGTACATGTCTGAAAGAATTCTTTCTAAACCATTTGGACTAAAATACTTATAATCACTTGCTCCTGCTTCGCCCAAAACCTCCAGTTAAGTGTCTCTAAAGAAGTTAGCATCTTAGCTAAATGTAGCTTATTGCATCCCACGTAGGGCTCTTTGATTTCTCCAGTATGTTTAACACAATTCAGCCTGCAGTGTTTTAGGTGAAACTCCAGAAAATACAGGGGGGGATGTTTCCACTGCCTCATGAGCTTTTTGGCTGCCTAACAAACAGACCACAGTTGTTAGACTAAAGGGCTGTGTGTTTGAGAAGGTAGTGAGCAGTACAGGAATGCCACCAGGGACTGTATATTTCTTATTGTTTCTCTTGATGTAGTACATGTCAGATTTCCAGTATAACTTCTTTCAGTTGTAGAAATACTCAGATGACTCCGCACAAGGGTGTAGGTGTGATTTTGACACTGTTAGGGACATAAACGTGGCTTACAGAAGTCAAAGACAAGTTTTTAAGATATTAATTTATTTAAACCAGGGGCGTCCAGCATTTATCTTTGAGGGCCACAATCATGCAGGTTTGCCATCTATCCCTGCTCCAACACACCCGACTCCAACATATCAGTCATTGTGCAGAACGTCAGTGGCTGTTGGATCCATTTGATGGGAGCCAGGTGGGATACGACGAAAACCTGCAGGACAGCAGCCCTCAAGGACCGACTTTGGACACTCCTAATTTAAACTGTTATTAAAATATGTCATTGCAAACACAACGGTAAGCTATGTTTACATGGGAAATCCTCATTCTTACAGTTCTAAAAACTTTGAGAAAGAAAATCTATATATAACTCCTTTTTTACATATTTGCACTTAGATCAAATTTGTGATATTTGTGATATTTTTACATAATTATAATCTAATTTTTATTGAAAAACTTGTTAAAACTGGGCTGCATGGTGGAATAGTGGTTAGCACTGTGGCCAGCAAGAAGGTTGCTGGTTTGAACCTTGGCTGAGGCTGAACAGTGGACCTTTCTGTGTAGAGTTTGCATGTTTTCCCTCTGTATGCATGGGTTGCCTCTGGGTACTCCGGCTTCCTCCCACCATCCAAAGACATGCATGTTAGATTAATTGGTTTCTCTAAATTGTGCCTCGGAGTAAGTGTGAGTGTCAATGGTTGTTTGTCTCTGTGTGGCCCTGTGATGGACTAGCAACAGGGTGTACCCTGCCTCTCACCCGATGATTGCTGGGATATGCTCCAGGTTCCCATCCATCCATCCATCCATCCATCCATTCATCCATCCATCCATCCATCCATCCATCCATCCATCCATCCATCCATCCATTCTAGCAATCATTGGGCGAGTGGCAGGGTACACCTTGGATAGGTCTCCAGTCCATCACAGGCACCAGCTTCCTGCTACCCTCAATTGGACTAGGCGGTTATGAAAATGGATGGATAGATGGAACTTGTTAAAATTATTATGATCTTTATATTTCAGGTATGTGTACTAAATAACTAAATATGTGTTTTTAAGGTTGTCTAATACTATGTGAAGGTCAGGTAAATAGTCCAGTACGTTATATCATTATTTTAAATGAATCTCTATGAATGATGCCTTGTAATCCCCTACTCCATCCTGTTGGTTTTAGCATTGCCCTGATACAACACACCTGATTCAAATGAAAAAGGTGTTAACCAGCAACTTTGGTGTTAATTTCCGCACCAGCCTTTTAACGAGACATTGGTTTGAGTCAGGTGTGCAGCAGGAAACACTAAAACCTGTAGGATGAAACATCTTGAGGAAAAGAGTTGACTGATGTAGCCCAATCCCACCTCTAAAACTTACCTGCTGCTGTGACCCTGCCTCATCATCCCCTCCTGTTTCTGAACTACCCGTTAAATTTAATTTTGTTTTAGTAACTTTTATTGATGACTAAGTGGAATTATAGAAAATAATTTGTTTGTAATTTAATCTTTTACACTGAATAGCTCTAAAACAACTCCTGGTATCCACCTTTCTTTTCTCCTGACATTCTGACTGAAGACACAACCGTCTTTAGCACCAGCGTCTGCCTCTAGCTAGTACAGTGGACTAGCCAGAGCCACTAATTCTTTCAACAGTGACCGACACTCAACAACGTTAGCAAGAAACAACAAAGAAGACCCAGTAATAACAGCAAAATGGCTTATAAGGTTTTTTTTTTGTTTTTTTTTTGTCTTGTCCAGCCTTTAAGCAAGCAGAATGATGGTCTGGATGCTGTGTCCTGCTGAGCAAATTTACTTTGCCAAGGGAAGCTTTATAGATATGATGATATAATGATTGACTTTCTGAATTCTCATTTTCTTTCTGTATTTATTTTGCATTATTGTTTGTATTGCAGAATTTGCACTGCTGGACCGGAAGAGAGAGAACGAGAAAGAAGAGAAAGCACCGCATTGAGAAAGTGAAAGCGAGAGAGAGAGAGAGAGAGAGAGAAACCCATACATATGCATATATATATATATATATATATATATATATATATATATATATATATATATATATATATATATATATATATATATATATATGCCTGTATGAACACATATACATATACATACACACACACATACCCATACAAGCCAAACTTAGATTCATATTTCCCCTTCGGGGGCCTAGGCTATAAACTGTCAGAAGCCACAGAAACTTACAAGTTAAATATAAATTAGACACACAGAAATAAAACTAGCTGCTGTAAGTGAATAAACCTGACCACCTGTTGAAGAGACAGAGAGAAAGTGAGTTACAGAATTAACTTGAACGTTAGAGGCGCTCATGCAGACAAAACCATAAACATGAGCTCACAGGTAAACACAATGGTAGATAGTTTTGCAGAGGACTTCTTGGACTTTGTTCTCAACTACCGGAATATTTATAATTTCTCCTCTTTGTTTTGAAGATATGAACACTCATGCTGTGTACTTCCCCCAGCAGTGACTTCCAATGTTTGGGCTGTTTTGTGCTGCAGCAAGTACAGATGCTGCGGAACATTGATGCGGATGTTTGAGTACAGAGCAAGTATCTCCTTGCCTTAAAATCAGCTTAGACCAAAACAAGGGGAAGAAGAAAGTATGGAGAAAAGCCCAAAATATGAAAAGTGTACAACTGTCCAAATATTTATGGACCTAACCGAATATTTAATTAGTTCAATTTAAAGTTATTTAATTCATTTATTAATCCTGAAAGGAAACTAATCTTTAATTAGTTTGCTTTAATTTAAGATGATTAAAAATACAATGTTGTGTAAAAGTACTGTATATATGCAGTAAGATGCATCACTTGCCTCTCAATCATATTGAAAATGATGAGCCTTGAGTGCACATGTTTTAGAATTGCTATCTTTTCAATTTTTTTATTAGCATAATTGTTTTTTATGTGAAGCACTTTGCGTTGATTTTTGCACTTTATAAATAAAATTTAATTTGATTTGCTGTTTCCACCACGAATCAGCTGAAGAGTCTATCCGTTCTTAGAAAAGAATCCAAGGCAAAGGCAATCAGACACTTGGTTGTTCATCAGCCTGGAGTAGAAATCTAGACTGAGTCAGAGCAAACTCTTCTTCATCTTGTGGAAGCTTCGGCTGTTCAGTGTTTGTGGAAAGATGTAAGTCTGTAAGTCAGATGTAAGTCTGAGGTGGAGAGTACAAATCTCTCTGCATTTATCTGTCTGGGCAGCATCTGATGAAACTCCTACACGAGGATGTCTCTGTGCTGGGAGCTGTTCTGGAGCTCTATGGAGTTGCAAGAAAACTATTGCATATGTTTCTAAGCATACCTGACAACATTGCAAACCTTTGAAACAAACTGCAGTCTTCTTCTTCTTCTTCTTCTTCTTCTAAATATCTCACTCATGATAACTATTGCATCTGTTTGATGGTTAAAATGATGCACAGGAGAGCAGGTACTCTGTGCCCTAAACACAGGCAGGGTAATATATTAGATTTCATATTCAGGTAGAAATACATGCAGAGAACCAATTGCCTGTTTTGCACTTTTCTGAGAAACTATCCAAATGAAAATATCATGCTGACAAATATGACAGAAATCTAAGTTGGATACATAAACACCTGCTAACAGGACTCAATGCACCTTCCTGCTTCTGCAGATGTCTCGTAGAATACACCTGACCATGATGACACCAACAAAGACTTATATGACATGTTTTCTGTAACTGACCTTGGGTATACATGTCTGTTTTTTTCCTCTTAAGCTAGACATAAGATTAAATATTTGTGGGCTCACACGGTACTCAGAAGTTGAAATGTACAGGAAAGGATAAAAAAACACATTAAGAGAACAAAGGCTGGAAGACTTCATTGAATTAGAAGGAAAAAATGGTTCTTTAGGTTGTCTAACTGTATGAAAAGGTAAGCTTTTATTCAGTTTTCTTTTGCTTTTAGTTTGTATTCTGCACACGCAGGCTCACACACACAGGTAAAATAATAAAGCAATAGATGAATTCTCTGTCCTTGCACGCTTGTGCCATTATTTCCCTTACTTGCCCTGTGGCTCTACACTACATTCTTAGTGATAACGTTTCTTTTTCTCCATGATCACCTTTTCTTTTTTCTTAGGTGGGGAAAGGGTGGGAGGGGTATTTACAAAAATACACACAGGAATACACTCATTGTGGGTTTTAGTTCTCACAGAGAAGAGCTGTAATGGGAGACCTACATCTTCAGTCTTAACATTAAGGGTTCATTCCAAAGTTTATTAAGACCAGAGCAACTCCTGATCTGCTGAGATTCAGAGCTGAAGCAGTCATATCAGTTATTTCCATGAAAAACTAAAATATTGATATTTCATGTTATTTTCTCAAAAAAAAAACAAAAAACAACAAAAAAACATCTGTTTTCTGAATCAGTGCAAAGAGTTAGCAGTCTGCTGAGATACTTCACACAGACTGTGTTGGAAGGATCATTTCTTCCAAGCTGCAGAGCTAAGTACACAAGGAAACACAGATTCCTGGGAAAACTGACGGGTAGTTAAAATGGCTAATTGAACTAATTGATGCACCGACTGTTTCCTCAAAAATTAAAATGGCCTTTAGAAAGGTTTGAACAACTGATTTAATGGAGTGGTTGGTGCCTTGGCCCAGAAAAAGTTAATACCATGGAGAATCCCCATTTGCAGCAGTTGCAGAGTTGCGGCTGCAGTTCTCTTGTGGTATGTCTCTATAAGTTTGGCACATCTTACCGTGAAGAAAACTGCTCCAGCTGCTTCAATTTGGAAAGACTCCACTATGTATAACAAATCATAGCTCAGATTCTCAGTGGATTGCACTCTGGACTTTGGATTAAGTCATTTATATATTTTTCCTTAGAGCTTTTTGAGTGTTGATTTTGCAGTATGCTTGTGTGATTGTCATGAACCTCCATCCTGCTCTTGAACGGAAAACCAAAACCAGTGTTGCGGCACAGTTCCAAAGAAATAATGGCCACACTGAAGTTTTATTTTACTCTCTCATCTCTCTCCAGTGGACACCTTGAAAAGGACCAAATGGAGAGAATTCTGGTTCACAAAATGCTTTTTCTATTCCTGATGCTTAAAGCTAGAGTCTGTCATTGAAGCAGGTTCAAACACATTAGCATCACAGGAATTGGATGAATTCAAGAAATCTTAAATTGTCCCAAAATTACATATTTCACACAGTGAAACATAAAAACATAATGTATCAGTACTATTTCACTATGTAATATTTTAGATGTGAAATGCATTTTCAAACCAACTTACTACATTTTCAATATTTCAAAAACTCAGACACACAATCTTGGTACACAAGACAAATCTTTGTGGGAGACATTTACAGCGACTTCTACTCAGAAATTTGCCTGTATTCACTATCAACCATCTTTCCTTCAGTTCTGATCAATTTCAGTCAGTACTGATCAACAAAAATACACCCAGCATGACTCTACCTCCACTAAACATCACTATGCAGATGGTATTTTTGGGGTGTTGAGAAGTATTGGGTTTGTATTGCATGCTGGATCTAACTTAATAACTTAATATTAATAACTTAATAACTTAATAAATCAGTTCATGTCCATGACTAAAGTGATCTTTTCATGCATCTTAAATCGGGTAGACACATGATCCTGACCAAGGACAACAAATGTCCAGTTATCTGAAGTTTTAAAAGATTACCCTATAAAATAATCCTGAGGTGTGTTGGGATTGAAGCTGTCCCATCTGGCTCCAAACACACATCGGGTCGACAATCACAAGAATTATACCTGTTCAATATTTATGACCAAAAATCTTCAAATGTGGAGGGAAAGCTGATGACTCCCAAGTCGTGGCTTTGTGGATTGTCATGTGGAATGAGATGTAGCCAAAAAGGGAGCGAGGTGACTGGGGAGAAAGGAAGCAGACGAAAACATGAACAAGCATGGTTGACGTAAAAGCCTGGTGGACTGGATGACCAACTCATGGAGCTGTGGGAAGAGAGAATGCTTATTTACCTTCTCCACCAAGTCGTCCTGGTGTTGTGTTTTCTGGTTGGTATGATGTTTCTTCTTTTTTTGTAAGCTCACTGTGATCACTCGAGATTTCTGGTTCAGAAGAATAGATTCTAGATCGGATGTGAGACAGAATCATTTTGTGTGTGGTGTGCTCTGCTGAGATTGTTGGAGCACTACCGCTCACAGTACAATCAAAACAGTTCAATTCCTTATTTTTTTATGTTCATGTGTGGGGTTGCTAAAAGATAAAAAAAAAATCTCTTCAGATTTAACCCATTAAGAACCCAACCCATGGGAAAAAAAATTATCAGGTAAGTCCAATTCTTTGAATATGAGATCTTTATCTGTAAATAAAAAAGTACTAACATTTTTTATGTTTTTTTTTTTCTTTCTTTTTTTTTTTTAATCAGATATTACCATGTAATATATCAAAAGTTTCATGATGCAACCTTCTGCTTTCTGGTGTCCATTAGGGGCAGGAGACATAATTAGTTTGCGTTCCATAGGAATTTGATCATAGTTTGCACCATAAAGCGAAGCCAGATGTCTGAGAAACTGTATGTATCATATATGTCACACTGGGGGGTTATAAAATTGTAATGTGTGTACCCAGCTTAAGAGCCATGGTTTTGTGTAATCTTTCAAAGTCGTAATCAGGAATTGTTTTAGGCTTCTAAAGGTCTTGTGAGATTTTTTTTTTAACATATGCAGTCCACTTCTTGTAACTTGGAAGTTCACAGAATAATGTGTTTATTTGTTTGTTAAACCACTCACCACTGACCTCGATATTATTAAGCATTGGGCATCGCAAAGGATGTTCTGCAGTGTTTTGTAATACAGATATCAAAGAGGCCATTTTAAATTTTATCTGTGGAGACTTTGTTACTAGCAGCACATTGCAAACAAACGCCCTTTTGTTTCCATTGATTTAGTTGTATCCATGAAATATGTCACAGATAACACAGTTTTACAGGCATAAAATAGTAATTTCACACCAGCAAGGTGATTCCTTAAGAGCAGTTTGAGGCTTTCTCAGTATGGTGTGCAGTGTGTGTTCAAAAATTAAGAAACTGAACAAGTGCAAGATGAATCAATAAATTATCAGTACCTATAAGTGATGTCTTCCAGAAATAGGGAAAAGATCCAACCTGATCCTGACAGAGACCATGACAGAAGCATCTCAACCTTCAGTTGATTAATCTACAGTTCACTGAAGCCTCGTTGGAAATGGTCCCCCATGGAAGGTTATCTGTCAAGAAGCTATTCTCAGTAGGAAACAGAGTGACATATGATGCAATAACTGGACTGAAAATCAGTGGTAACAGTGGTTTTATGGAATGATGAATCCTCCAGAGCAGAAATATCATCATTATTGAAGAAGTATGGGATCATACTGGCAGTGAACAAAGCAAAAAGCAGCCAACAAACAAAGAAAGTTCTGCAAGAATCCCGGATAACTTTTCCAAAAGACTAACTAAAAACAACTACGCTTGTTTGGAAGGGTTCAAGCTTTATTGAAGACAGTGGCCATAACTATTACGCATATTGCATTTCAGGATCTACTTATTACTGTTGCTCTTTTCTTACACCTTTTAGCTTAGCATTGTATACCTAAACTCAATAATCTGGTAAACAAATAAATAAAGTACAATCCCTCAGAGTGAACAGACCTATGCCAAGCCATTGTAATTATTTTGCCAATCATTGTGGGCATTATTTTTTAATTAGAAACTCTAATGGCAAAATTATCCCTATTTCCCCATAATAAAGAAACCATTAAAAAAAAAAATCTGCATTCAGGTGCTGATCTGGATCGGCCCAAATACACGTCACTTAATCAATTTCTGAGACTTCCTGGAAATTTAATCTAAATCCATCCATGACTTTTTAAATTATGTAGACAAAAGATAGACAGACAGACATACAGTCAAGCCAAGCCAACTTGATTTATAAAGCACTTTCTGACAGACACTGCTAACAAAGTGCTAAACATAACATAATCAACATATTAAAACATAAAAAAAATAAAACAGAAAACAATAAAACGGTAAAGTTTAAAACCATAATATATGAACAATGAAACAAATAAATAATAAAAGCAACAAAGGCAAACTCATTCTGGGTAAAATGCCAGTGAAAATAGGAGGGTCTTAAGAAGGGATTTAAAACTGGACAGTGATGGAGCCTGTCTGACCTGTAGTGGCAAAGAGTTCCACAGAGCTGGTCCCGCCACAGAGCTGGTCCTGCCATAGAAAAGGCCTTGTCCCCTCTGAGCTTCCTCCGCGTTCTTGGGACCTCCAAAAACAGCTAATCTGCTGACGGGCGCGTACGGTAAGAGGAGTACATGTGTAGCAGCTCAGAGCAGTAAGGCGGGGCAAGGTCATTTAAAGACTGAAAAACAAATAAAAGGATTTTAAAGTGAATTCTAAAAAGAACAGGCAGCCAGTGCAGTGTGGCTAAAACAGGATAAATGTGCTCTGTTTTACGTGTTCCCGTCAGCAGACAAGCTGCAGCATTTTGCACCAACTGCAGATGGGACTAACATTTTTGCATGACACCAAAGTAAAGAGCGTTGCAGTAATCGAGCCATGTTGTGATAAAAGTGTAAATTACTGTTTCAAAGTCCTGCCTACAAAGGATATGGTCAGCCTTTGCCAGTTGCCTCAGCTGGAAAATGCTAGATTTACCACTGCACTGTTCTGCCTGTCTAGACTAAAATCACTGTCCAGTTTCACACCCAGATTTGTGACAACTGGTTTACAATATTGTGCAAGAGGGCCCAGACAGACAGACATACAGGCACACCAGTGATGCTGAATACATGGCCTCTGCTTTGGTGGAGGTGTCTGTGGCTCAAGACCTTTGTGGAGTACTGGTGTTGGTTAGTGTTTCAGTAGGTTGAGAAAGTAAAGAAAACAACAACAACAACAACAAAAAACAAATAGAAACAACAACAAAAAAACCCCAAATACATTTAGCCTATAGAAGATCATACATTCCAGGTGGAAGGATATTAGAAGTGAATCTGTTTTAAAATCTGCTTTTCCCATCGCTGTACTGCAATAGCTATAGACCTGTAGATACGAACTGTCACTTAAATGTCATTTGTTTCTGTTTTACAAACATATTTCTTGACAAATTCCTTTTTTACCCCAAGTTTAAAACCCCAACTGTTGTACTTGTTATTATAACTTGAATCCCCAAACAGAAATCTAGCTAAGTTGTAAACAAATTAATTACATTAAAGCCTTGTGTAATGGGGCTAACAGTTAGCTAGTATCCTGCTTAGGTCAAGGTAAGATGCTCAGTAAAACTGCCAGCATGGTCATTAATAAGTTAGTTACAGGAGACACTTGATAAACCAATTAGTTTGATGTATTAGCTTAATTAGCACCCAACACACAGGTTAAGCACACAGTAGATGCACTTATTTGGTTATATGTTAAAATATAAGCTAACATGTTCAGTAACAATGCAAGCATGTTAATTAATAAACTGGTTGCCACAGCAGAGACTTGATAAACATATTGGTTTAAAGTGTTATTAGGCTAATATTTTCTAGTAAATACTGCAGAGGTGAAGCTAAAAGTAGCCATCTTTTTATTTGGTTATATGTTGATGTTAGTTGCTAACATTCATTCATTCATTTTCCAAACCGCTTATTCCAATTCAGGGTCGCGGGGAAGCTGGAGCCTATCCCAGCTGGCTTTGGGCGACAGGCAGGGTACACCCTGGACAGCTCGCCAGTCCATTGCAGGGCCACACAGAGAGACGAACAACCACACTCATGCTCACACTCACTCCTAGGGGCAATTTAGAGTGACCAATTAACCTATCATGCATGTGTTTTGGATGGTGGGAGGAAGCCGGAGCACCCAGAGAGAACCCACGCATACACGGGGAGAACATGCAAACTCCACACAGAAAGGCCACTGACCAAACCAGCCAAGGATCGAACCAGCAACCTTCTTGCCACAGTGCTAACCACTGCGCCACCGTGCTAGTTGCTAACATGCTCCGTAAAAATGCTAGCATGTTGATGACTAAACTGCTTGCTACGACAAACCTATGGGGTTATAGTGTTAGCATGCTAACTACTAAATAGCACCAAACAGAAATTAAGTTAACAGCAAATCTTTTCCTTTTTGCTTATATGTTTAAGTTTAGCATTAATCCAAAGGGAATTAAAGGGCACACTTTTCTGAATACATTCTCATGTAAAAACAGTATAAAATTGATACTAATATGTTCAAATAACAGACTACAATACACTCAATAGAAATTATTTGAAAATACCACCATTTTTATATGGTCATGTTTATGGTAGAATACAAACAAATGTTAGATTTGAATATCTTTAGTCTCTGGATTTATGGTCATGTCTCAGGTATGAAGCTTAAACCATAACGGAGTAAAAGCAACAACAACAACAAAAAAAAAAACAGATATGTGCATCTGTCTCTGTACACTGTATACAGTGTTTTCTCAAAGAATAACGAGAAAAAGAAGAAAATGAGAAAGCATTTGAACTTGAAAATTGTTAATATCATGTAAAGGTGCTGCTGGTGTTCAATGGATCATAAAATGTCAACATTTGTACAATTAATTATTTTTAGCCAGGAAAGGCCTGATTGAAATGAAACATCTAGTTTCCATGAGTTTCACCTGCTAAAGAAAGAAAATCGTGGTTAACTACAGTACAGAATAATTATCAAGACATATAGAATTTATATTTGTTATTTTATATTTATTTTTTAAAAACATTTATTCCAGTGTCTTACCTATTATTTTTATGTTTGGTTGTTTGTTTTTTGAAAGGGAAAAGTGCAAGGGCAGACTGGTTGTCACGATTTTTTGTTCTTCCTTCTTTGTATGTTTGTAACCAGATTTGCTCTGTGTTGTCGTCAAATGTCATTGTTGTCTTTTTAAAAATCTTTTCAACATACAGTTTGTTAAAGAAAAAAAAAGAAAAAAAAAAGAAAAAAAAACCCTAAAAAAGTTAAAAAAAAAAAAGTTTAAAAAAAAAATTGTATTTGATGGGCACTGGGTGAGAGGGCAAACCGTGGTTGCTGGTCACGAGATGATAAAAAAGTTTTTAAATGAACATGCATTTGTTTTATAAATTATTTTTGACTCAGTTAAGCAGTAATTTAATTATAAAATGTTATTATAATATCAACAGCATGGTGACAATGTTGGCGCCAGTGAACATACCAAGTAAATATGGTAAAGCAGCAAAGTTCAATATGTTGGTTGGATACATTAGAAAGAAAAAGCAAACATATACTAGACTTGCAACTATGAGAAAGTTGTTTTTGAAACAGGAAATAAGATTAAGGTTAATAACCCTTCCATGGAAACCGTGTCTTCTAAGGGTTCAATGAACAGTAAATAGTTCAACAGGTCCAGATGCATCTCTCAGGTCCTACATCAGATCTATCTGAAATAACATGACTACCCATCACTTGTTCAGAATTCTAATGTTTACTTAAAACATTTGGTAAAGTCTTTGACAAATAGTCTTTTTTTCTATTTTGTTGGTGAAAAATACAATTTTGCGCCTGTCAGACTGTGTTATCTTTAGCATTATTTTTAGATGTTACTATAGAAATGGACAGACTGGAGGGTAAAAAAAAAGTGCCTAAAGATACAATTTATAATCAGTTCTTTGCTTACTTTTCTGTCAGGAGTTCACACAACACTGACTCACTGACTCATTCCCTGACTTTAATGCCATTTTTATGCTTGAATTATTCATAGGTCAATGTTAAGGGGCTTAATAAACAAAACAAAAACACAATCCTGTTAAAAGAATCATGTATAAAGACAAGAATGAAAATAAGTAAAATCCTGAAGACTACTTCTTCAAAAACCATTTAAAAATTTGTAAGAAAGCCTGAATCTTTGAAAACAAAATATAATGAAATTGAAAGGTGGCACGTTTTTATTTCTTGTGTGTAAAACCTTCAAATGTGTATCTCCAAATGAATTTGATACTGCGATGACTGACTACACTAAAGGTTTGGGGCACAGAGACTCCTTTATAGTATATTATATGCTCTTGCTTACACCATGTGAAGACTATCATGCGTTAAGTTTCACTGCAAGGAGGATAAATACTGTAATAATTTCTTTTAACTGGTTTGAAAACTGTGAAGGTTTTTTCTAAAGGATAGGAGACAAAAAAGAGGACTGGGGGAGGAATTGAATTAGTAGAAGTCACATTCACTCACAGTGGATCCTTTGTACAGTAGCTCTTCGCAGACTGTAAGGTCTAGAAAACAAGTTGCCACTGAAAAAGAATTGCTTCTCTGCTGTCCCTGCTGCCCCCCCCACCACCGCCACTCGTTCAGTCTACAGTATTGTGTTGTGTGCTGCTTTGGCGCCGAGTCTGACCTTGGTCAAAGTGAAAGTTTGTCTCAAACCATTAGAAAATGCTGGTGGAGCTTTGGTATGTGTTATGAGCGTGAGGGCTCATGTCAAGTAAACACAGAAACTTCCCAGGGAGTAGAAAGGAGGGCAACAGAGAAAGAAAAGATTATTATTTTTTCTTGTATAAGACAGGAAGAGAAAAAAATCAGGGCGGCAGATGCAGTGATGTCTTGATGAAGAAGAGGCCAGAAGAGTCGAGAGAGGAGACACGTAATGAGGGAAAGAAGGGACCTTTTTGGAGAACAAAAAGTCCTCCATATAATTTGTATTACTTCATACAATATAATTTGTATTACTTCATACAAGTTCTTTAGATGGTCACATGTTAACACATGTACGCTCTTTTCAAAGAAGCTCAACACACATCATGAAAGCTGTCGGTGGTTTTAGTCTTTGACTGAATTTTCTGTTATTCTGAGCCTCATCTTGTGTGTTTTCCTGTTTCTTTGGAGTCTGGATAATGAGAAAGTGCATATGAAAAGCCAAAAAGACTAAAACGTGCTATAAATTCAGTCCGTTTATGTTTATTTATCTCATGAGCCACATAGATATCGAGCAGCTCCCCTTTATGTTCAGTATCTAGGTTGTATCATCCCAGCGCTGTAATATCTGTGGAGAGCAGAAGCAACATAACAACAGAACATATTGTTCCAGCAAATCAAGATTTCATAAGCTCCTCTCTGAAACTTCCATTTGTCTATTCTTTCCTGGTGTGGCACTTCTGGAAAAATCTGCAGGCTTTTTCGTTGTTATCGCTGTGTTTTTTTTTTTTTTACTCAGGTATTAGACATAAGAGCATATTGTGAGGAATTCAAGAGGGGTCATAAAAGACAAAAAAAAAAAAAGACAAAGAGAAACACGGCCTAAGGGGGATGAAGCGCGTGCATGAGCACATCATGCAGAGGCAAACGCAAAAAAGTCAAGCACATGCCCTCCATCTTAGGTACTGGGGAAGCCCGATGCTTGCAGTTTAGTCATTTCATCTGTGTCTCATGTTGAAGAGAGGATTGTCCGAAGGTTACAGTCTCTCCTTTTTTGTCTCCAAACAGAGCCCCGGAGGTGGTTAGAGGGAGTAAAGCGCAGAGGCAGGGTCAGAGCAAAAGACTGAGGAGGGAGGAGTGGGGTGAAAATGTGTGGCAGATGAAAGAGAGATGAGAGAAAAGGGGAGCAGAGGGAGAAATGAGAGACAAGGCACATTTTACAACAGGATACTTTCTAACGGCGACCAACAGGGCTGAGTCCTATCTTTGTGAGAAAACCTTGAATTTAGAATATGTGTGCATAATGACGGAGGTCAGATCAGACGTTCATAGGAAAATGTTCTGAATGCTGCTCATAGTTTCTATGGTAACAGGACATTAAAGCTGTTTACATCCTCATTTCAGAGTTCTGCAAAGCTGTCAATGTTAAGATTTTCCACCCTGCTCATGTTTCACCTTTTAAACAGTTTCCAAAATAATAATCCAAAATGCACAGGCTGATTGGGAATTGAGGGTTTCAATTTCCTGCTTAGTTCTGTTTGAGTTTGCTTCCATCTATAACTTAGCATGTTTGAAATTGTGGCATCTTCGCAAACGTCATTCAGGAAAGTACTGCATAAAAGGTGTACTGTGTGATGCGTAACTGTGTAAATGCACCCAATCTGTCAGACAAAATGTATGAAGAAGGTCAAACTTTATTGAGATGTTTTGCTAAGCTTTTCCAGGCATGTTTGCGCATTACTTTCTAAACTATGTATCCATACATACATACACACATGCATAAGTACATGCATTGGACAAGATGGAGGGAAATATTGTAATGCAAATAAAGTGGGAATATTCTGCACATTCTCATTACATCCACAACAGATTGCAAATCACTAGTTAATCTAACATGCAAATCTTTGGACTGTGGAAAGAAAGCATTTACCAAGCCCACACTGGCACAAGAAAAAAAAAAAAAAAAAGTCCCCTTTGAACAAAAAAACCTGTTGCTACATGTCAGTTTTAACCACATACAACGTGTCCTGGCAACTATCCAGCTCGCTCTGCACTTAACAAAGACAGGAAACACCTTGAGCACATTTACTTACAATATTGCTTTATTCATTATTTAGGAACAAAAATATATTCACTATGTTATGTCCAAATAAGCCATGACTTCAAGACTTAACTGCACTAAATGTGTTGAATGATTAACCAGCATTTTAAACTGAGTAGATGGACCCTTCTCATCTACTTATACAATAAAGGTAAAACAAGCAGACAGAAGACTTGTGACGTTCACGTAAAGTGAAAAGAAATCATTTGAGCAGATCCTGGGTTTATTTTCTTCTTTAGTCTCAGAAGTTAAGACATTGATCCATTTTAAAATGTTAAGAGTTGCTTGAATGCAAATGAAATGTGTGAAAATAAAAGGACACAACAGAAGATCAAACTCTGAGACAAAGATGGACTGATGGAGAGAAATAAAAAGGATTCAGCCAAGAGTTGCTTCTTTTATAGCTCTAATAAAGTGGTACTTAATCACTCTCTATTGACCAAACACTCATTTCGCAGGGCTGCAGGGCATAGGCCAATCCGCCTTTTGTGACTCCTAAGTACAAGGGTGGACATACACATGCACACTAAACACATAATTCAGCTGTAAATCAATACGTGACGCCTCCAACGGAGCAAGCTGAGAGGGTGAGCTGTGTTTTAGCGCTATTAGATGCCCTCGCACTGACACCAACGGTCGTGAATCCTCGCTTGTTGCAAACAATTCACCACTTTGTGCTTAAAGGAACTGAGGATGATTTTCCGCCTTTGGAGAAACCAGGTTGAGAGATGTTTGGAGAGATGAGGGAGGCTTTCCACAGATCAGCCAGCACAGGTCAAACGCCCCCTGTAAAAATCCTGAAGAATGCTGGAAATAATGAATGAAACACTCTGTGCTTCAAATGATTAAACCCTTTTATTGGGACATTAAAGGGGTTTTGGCAACAATGGTGAAAGGCCATCACTGATGTGACATGGTGAAAGTTTGAGTGACAACTCATGAAGTATTTGCCAATAATGGAGTTATTAATTGGTCAAAAGTAGAGGTAATGGGTGACGTTACATATTGTCAAAGCCTTACAGATAGTCCTTTTGTCGTTTCTGTCATTTTCCCTGTAATAAATTCATTTAAAAAATTTCTCTTTTTATTACCAAGCAGACTTACTGAGTCATTTAGAGCTTTCCGTGTTGCTTGCTCGTTGCTTCGGGCGGCTTGGACCGGAGCCAGAGGACTACGTCTTCGCTCACAAGGCTTGCTACCCGCTCCTCATATCTTCGGCGTGATATTGCGATGACCTTCTCATCACATGCCATGTAGAACATTTCAGTGTTTCAACCATGAACGTTGCTGCAAGCAGGAGAGGAGCAGGAGCACACATGTTGACGTGGTGATGAAGACAGAAGGCCAGGAGGGTGGAGAAGGAAAGTTTCTGATCAACTGAGAGAGAAGAAAAACACTGCTGTAAAGTGGAGATGATCTGCTATCAGCTGTCCTCATTAAAATGCAGCTCAGTTTGGAAAAGTGCACGCTTAAAAAGAAATAAAAAAGTCTTACTTCCATATATGCATAAACTGCACAGATGTTTCCAGTTGCACACTTTCACTCAGCTCACTTATTATTCCGGCATCCCACCTAATCCCTCACTAAAACAATGGTCCACAGCTGACCCTTGTTGGAAGGTAAAGGAGTTACGCTCTGCTTTTCTTAAAATCCTTCCAACTCCCCTTAATTATTATTTATGCAATTACCAAGTGAACTGTAAGACATTAGTAGAGCTATGCCTGAGAAACTGAGATCAGGAAACAAACGTGTAACATAGGTGAGAGGATGTCTGATTACTATCTGCTGTAAATAAACGATGACTGGATCAACAGTGAAACCTCAAATTTGGCATTTTGTTGCTGTTTTTGCAGCCAGGGGTGACCGATATTTGGACAGGAGGCTGGAACAGAGAAGGAATTCTTGAAAGCTGATTGGAAAACAAGAGTTTTTAAGGATTTATATTGCTGAACAATACAGTCTTTTCCAGAAAGACCACCATTGTACTGGTCAGAGGACGTGAATCTGGCTGACAAAACAACAATGACTTGAGGGAAAGTTGTTATGTTGGCAGAAGCTGAAGTCAGTTGAACTGGCTATTGGAGGCAACACCTTGCAGCCCTTTGGCTTGGCTCTTAACCCAACAGCCAATCAGACATTATCTCTTCTCAAATTGATAGATAAGTAAAGCAGACAAAACCATTTTAGAAAATTGAGCAATGCCCACAAGGTCCCATATTATAGATATATCTTAAAGGGGTGCTATTATGGTATTTCAAGTTTTCTGAGCTTTCTACAGTGTTACAGTGTTGAATCCTCATCAGACATGTGAACGGCACTGTTTTTTTAATCACCTAAATGCATGTTTGAGTTCCAACACGCTCTCCGTTTGGTTTCCATGGCAACAAACAACGTGTCTTTTTAGAGAGTTTTTTCTACTTGGAAATCCTTGTGACGTCCCGGGGGATAAGGTTCGGTGATTGGTTACCTTCTACTGGTTAACAAGGGCATGTACAAATACATCAGGCGGGTGGAAAACGTCGGATAAAGTTATTTCCAACGATGGCTGGTGAGTTTACCAAAGAGAGACATCCTGCTGCATTCGTTGCTGTGGGTTGCTGTTTTCCACTTCGTTTTCAGGCTCTGATTCAGGTTCCAACATGTAGGGCTGTATGCTATGTGTTGACATTGTATTTTGTTTTTTTATTGAGTTCATATTAGCCTAATCCTTCTGTTTATGAGATGTTACAATGACGGCGAAAGCAGTTGCGGTGCGCGCTCCCGATGTAGCGCGGTGGCGGGAGGCGGGGCTTAATGCGGAAGAGTCTCAGTCCACTCGTTTTGCCCACAGGCTGATCTGACAGCCTACGGAGAGGGTCAGTCTGAAGTAAATAAAGCCATTTGTGACAATAACTCGATCAATCCCAGCCCTTCTGGGCTCAGAAATAAAAATAAATTAGCCTGAAATGCACATAATAGTTCCACTTTAAGAATTTCTTATGGGTGTCAGAGGTCCAACAATGTTGTTTTCAATGTATTTTACCGTAAATTCAGCCATTTCAAAAGTCAGTCTAGTGAGCTATACTGAGATGGGGCTTTTTCTCTACGTTTTTCTCAACGTTTTTGAATGATCATGAGTGGGAAGAGGATGCAGCTATCTCTAGTGCTTGCCCTATGATTTTAGAGCAGGGGTGTCCAGTTCCTGTACTCAATGTTCATAATTCTGTAGGTTTTCGATGTATCCCTTTTCCAAGTTACCTGACTGAAATCAAAGAGTCATTGTACAGAACTTTATCCATCCATCCATCCATCCATCCATCCATCCATAGATACATTCATACATACATACATCTATGGCCTTCAAGAACCAACTTCAGACACACCTGGTTTAGAAGGCGGTATCCACTAACAGGCGGAGGGGCTTTTTCCCTTTGTGACATCACAAAGGGAAAGATCTCAGAGTCACCCATTTGAGCAAACCTCCCCCAAAATGTTAAATAAGCAGGCGACAGAGATAACAGAAGTTTTTCATTTTTGGGCCTCGTACCCAGGATATGGGGACACATCTGACTGTTAGAAAACCTTTAGGAGGTGGATTTTGCATAAAACGGGATCTTTGAAAATCTTAGTATCTCTTTTTCCTCAACCTGCTGACTGAAAAGCAGTAGACACAGTGCTTAAAACAAAGTCTGCTTTAATGTTACTCTGTCTGTATAGAAACATCTGTTGCTCACAGTCATCTGTCACGTGACAAAGACCCTGCTCTGAAACTCTCAGTCTCACGGGGAGGTTCACCAGCGGGCCAGTCCAGGTGTGGTCTAGAGAAAGGAAAGGAGACACATCTCAGGTCATCCATCTATTTTTTAAATTGCTTATTCTTTGTCAGTGTTGTGGCAGGAGCACAGACATCCAGGATCTCCTCCTCTTGACAACTTAGTCCACAAGGGAACTCCAGCTGCTCCCAATCTCAAAAGGGAGTAAATCTAAAGGAATCACTACCAAATAAACAGGCTCTTTTTGAGAAGAAGCAGATCTACAATGTGGAAATCCTGCAAATTCAACCTTCGGATGCAATTTCTGTGAGTAAGCTCAGCCATTGTCATCCCAAAGTTCATGACCATTGGTGAAAGGTGGCTGTGACTCAGACTGACAGCAATAAGCAACGGTGAGATCTCTGCACAAGTCTGTTTGTACTCCTGCTACTTTTCCTGTCGCTCATAAAAAAAATCTGACAATGCTAAAATGTGCCTAAAGACAAGAGAAGCACCAACAGAGAGGTAGTGATTGTCATGTAGCTACAATACTTTGCACTTAGAAGAAACAAAAAGGCGAAAGGGTCACGAGAAAGCCACTTCCACCATATTCATCCTTCACTGTGAAGTCAACGAGAAACAGAATGGTACACGCTGGTTGACGTCAGGACAAGGAGATAAAAAGATTACTGTAAACTCTGCAGTATGACAGGAAGTTTCCTGCTAAATGTGGTTGAAATTTTAATCTAATAAGAGCAGCATCTACTGGCTCTAAAGGCTCAAGAGAATCTTTGGAAGGTATATTGCAAAAAAAATGCTAAATAAATTCATAATAACTTGATGGTAAGTCTTCAATCAGTGGCAACCGTTGTGTGAGGAAATTAACTAACAGTTGTCACTATTACTGTCAGTCACAGTGAACCTTGAGGGAATGAAAATACTCAAGTTCCCTTTTTGTCAGACAAATGGCTCATAGTAGCACAGCATGTTGAAAACTTTTTCAGAAAGGAAGGATGTGTTGCACAAATTGTCAAGAGTGATGGGAAGACCTGGAGGGATGGAAACTTTGGTTGCTGAGCTGGTTGCTGTGTTTCACCACCTCTGATCCTCCTGTCCAATCGGCTCTTGGAAAGGACAGATATCATCTGCTTGTTTTTCATGTTGTTTAAATGAGCACACATACATTTGAAATATTTGTTATTGTTATTAGATTAAATGAAAAATGAATCTGTAATGTGCTTGTGATTTGCAAGCTGATTTTGGCTCTATGTTACAGAAGAGAAACAACAAAAAGATCAGTCTGGAAATGGATCATAAACATAAATAATGAATAATAATACTAAAGATTTATTAGGAAGTACAGTTAATAAAGGAACTATAAATCCACCATTAGGCAATAGGGGGAAAAAAAACACAATGTAGTTCTTTATAATCTGATTTATGTTATTAGCTCCTGTCTTTGGTGAATAAGTTGTGAACATCTTGCCTGCTCTCCTCCTCCTGCCCTGCTTTTCTACATAAAAAGAGGAGGGGTTGTGGGGCAGGGATCAACTCTACAGACTCAAGAGACTGTTTACTCTGGGATTCAGCAACCAGTTCTGAGGTGGAGTGAACAGCCAGAGCAACCTCTGGCTCGCAGATCTGGAGCGTCTTAGTTCTCTGACACCCATGGCGGAGAGGACTGCTTTGGTTGGAGATGACTGGACTGTCACTGCCGGAATGACGTCCCTTTGACTTGGGAATTCTCTGCCGCTCTGAGACTTTCTGGGAAAGTTTGATTTAGGAGGTGCAGTTAGTGGAGAAGCCCTTGCTCTGTTTGTGGTTCGGTAAGTAACAACTTGAATAGCAGCAAGTGGAAAATTGCTGTGTTGTTTAAAAAATAACAATAGTTTTAACAGTTCATGTTTTATAGGTTTCCTTTGTTAGAAACTACAACATGAAAACAGAATGGTATTGTACTCCTCCCTTTATATTTTGCAACTGCACTCTCTTTAAAGCCACACAGATGCTGTCTGACAACTTTTTTGTGGTAAATCAACTTGAACTCTTTGCAAACCTAATGCGCCACGCCATAATCATATCATAACATATCTCATATCTGTAACAGATTTTGTGTCCAAAATCTTTACAGCCTTATATAAATCCAACACACACCTTCATTTAAATGTCAGCCAAGATCCGAGAAAGCTTCTTTCTGTCTCTGTCAGAAGCTGAAGACAGCCTTCCACTTCTCAGAGCAACTTTTTTAGGCAGCAGGTGATTGTAATATCTTCCACTGTTAGGTATGTCCTGCCAGAAGCCATTGTATCTTTGTAATATTTATATATAAAAAAAAATCAGAATAATGCAGTAAAATAAAGTTGTAATTCATCTGAAACATTTATGAGATACAAAAACTCCTGATGCTTCTGTAGTTCAAGTATACAGGCCACACTTTTCCATTAAATGGGCCAGGAGCTGTGAGGATATCGTTGAGTAACAACAGCAACCCTTTCTGTAAAGCCTGTTTCCCATCTTTTTTTTGTTTTAGGCGTCAAGAAAAGACTTTCTAATTTATACAAATAATGTAATTGTATCATTAAGAAGATATGAGTTGCCTTTTAAAATCTTTAAACATGATTTTTCTTTATTAACACCAGTCAATAGCAAGGCTTCTATAATCTCTCCACATAACTCAGTTATTTCCACGCAGTCCCTAAACTGACTTGGAAAAACATATCATGTTTTGGAAAGGTGGGTTCTGCTGTCCTTGCTTAACAGTAGTTTGTTTGTGTAAAGATGACTGGCATCTGAATGAGCTGGACCCACTAGTTCAAGACTTTGTCTTGAACCCACATATGAGTTCAAACTTTATGGGTTCTGCCTGTTTTTTCACGCTTTACTGTTTCATGAAATGCAGCTTTAACTTTTTTCTGGTAATTTTTCTGACAGACAAATATACGTTTCCTCTGTGTCAGTTCTGGCCTCAGCGGAGGAATGATAACCAAACAACAAGTCTCTGTACAGCATTTTATTGCAATTTGTGTTCCAGGAGCACTAAAGAGGATCAGCTGCAGGACTGTTGGATAAAAGCCATCCTCAATATCAAACTTCAGGATGAAGACTCATCTCCTCTGCTTGGAGTTACTCCTCTTGGCAGCTTACGTTCTTATGGTCAGTGGACAGCTGGAGCCAAAGAAACAAATGCCCCAGGCCCCTCTTACCGTCACTCAGAGACTTGGGCTTGTGGAGCGGGAAGTGCAGGGTCCGGTGAGGCCTAACATCTCCATGCCCCGCCGCCGCCTGCCTCCCATGTGCACGGGGCCCACGGAAATCAGAGACACCTTTAAGTACATCAACACGGTGGTGTCCTGCCTGGTGTTTGTGGTTGGTATTATTGGTAATTCCACCCTACTGAGGATCATCTATAAGAATAAGTGCATGCGGAACGGACCAAACATACTGATTGGCAGCCTGGCACTGGGAGACCTGCTGCACATCATCATCGGCGTCCCAATTAACGTTTACAAGGTGAGTGAAGGTGTAGAATATGCTGTCACAACACACGATTTGCAAAAGTATTGTTGATACTGTGATAACATTGTTATTATCACAACAAGACAATTGTTAAAATTAAATTAGTCTTTTGCAGTTTGTTTTAGCGGAGATCCAGGCCCCAAGTATTCCCTATGCTTTAAAAACTTTCTTCATCCATATAAGTTTTATTTGACAAAGTATTTCTGTACAAACGAGGATACAAGAATATTTTCAAACACTCAGGGATCCATTTTGGGCCAGTAGACACATCACAGTACAAGGTGTGAACACTGGCCTTGCCAGTTTAGCTGATTTGTCTTTAACAGCAACTAAACCAAAACCAATAGTAGCTCTTTTTTGTTTGTTTTTACCATTTTGGGACATTGTAACCATTTAACTTCAATAATCTGTGAAAAACCTTTGCAGCATGTTGTCCAAATGGAAAGTACATGTGGAAATACCAAAACATAAATGTGGTTTAAAGCCAAGCTAGCTTATGTAAAGACAGAGATATAAAGGCACCATCTTTTATGGTACTTTAAGGAGTTCTAATGCCAGAGTTCTAAGTTTGTCGTTTAGTTTCACCCTCTCTGCCTCAGAGCCCATAACTAGAACCTCAGTCTTGTCCTGGTTTAGCTGGAGGAAGTTTGCTGTCATCCATGATTTGATTTCTAAGAAACACTTCAACAGGATGTCAATTGGTTTGGTGTCATCAGGGGACACGGTGACATAAAGCTGTGTATCGTCAGCATAGCTGTGAATATTTATGCCGGGCTTCCTGATGACATCACCCATTGGCAGCATGTAAATGTTAAACAGCACAGGGCCCAGAATAGAGCCCTGTGGGACACCATAGTTTAATTTATTGATCTGAGATGAACAGTTAATATCAATGTTTATAAAAAACTCTCTATCACTTAGATGGGATTTAAACCAGTTAAAAACCGTACCTGAGAGAATATGTTGTCATGGCTCTGAGATGTTTGTTTGTTGTGAAGAAGAGGTCTCCCACGGGGAAATGCTGAATCCTTAGCTGCCACTACTCCACTCTTCTGAGAGTCCACACTTTTTGGTGGGCACACCATGTGGCAAATCACGTGCAAAGACAAGCTAGGCTCGGGGCAGATGCTTCTACGACAGCGAGCGTAGTGAGACAGACCAGGTACTCACAGTAACAGATAGAGAGATGAGGAGAGATGGATTTGAATGCAATCAAAAGAATATTTAAATAAAGGAGAAAAAAATTAAAGTTAAAGCAGCATATAGCTGCATTTCAGTGATGTTGGGAGACTTAAAAGCTGTGCACAGAATTTGAAAAAAACCCAACAAAATTCTGTGTTTGGTTGCTCGGTTGAACGTGTTTAAATGTCAAACAATAGTAACTGTGCATTTCTTGTAACATAAAAATATATAAACAAAGCAAAAATCAATCATGATTGCTAAATCAGGCTGCAATGGAAGCTGTGATTGATAGTAGATGAAGGAGCATTTTAAAGCTGTTATAACCACCTCTTTTAAGCAAACTGTGCTAAAAGAGTCAGATACTTTAAAAGAGCTGAGCCTCTCATCACTGGTGCATTACACAAATCAGTAAATGATTCATAAACTTGTCCTTATATCGCACTTTTCCAGTCATGTATTACACTACATGTCACAAACACCCATTCACACGCACCCCAACAGGCACATCAGAGAGCAATGCAGAGTACAGTGTCTTACCCAAGGACACTTGAGCATGTAGTTAGTGGAAGCCTAGAATCAAACCACCGACCTTCCGGTTGAACCCCTTCCTGAGCTTCAGCCACCTATAAAAGTGGACAAGTACAAAGAAAGTGGAGAGTTTGTAAAAAATCTTCACATTGGAAAACAAATTACATCTTTTTCATGTGGTGGAAAAGGAGAATAAATCATCATAATGATATGATTTGTATCAACATATTATTGATATTTAATAAGTTTAAATCTGTAGGTACCAGCATATTGGGACATTACCTAGTCTATTCCATAAAGTCCTGCAGTCAGTCTAAAGTTCCCCCATTCCTCATATGACATTCTCATTTTATTTGTTGGGTTAGCTTTTCATGTTCACGTCTAAATATTTTGACTACGTTCTGGAGTTTAAAGTCTTCACACAAGCACACATTCCTAACACTATTCACATAATCAAGCGCGAACATACAAACCAGGTAAAGAGGAGCGCCTGCGTCATTTTAAAATGTTATTATTGCACTGGATTCTGAGCTCCTCCATATCCTCTTATGTCTCTCAGCATGTTACTAGCTGTCAGGCTCATTTTGCATGAGTGAATGAACCAAAGGCTCTGTGTATTTGAGTAAGAGCGCAGGCACGTCATAACAACTGGTTGCAGTTATATTCCAGATTAGAGACAGGACAGATGGGGTGCTGTAAAAAGATAGAGGGTCACATGTGATTTCAATATTTTTCCCTCCCCTCACATTCCAGTTGCCCATCCAAAGAAAGCTTCAAAACTCCCATGTTATATGTTCAGTCGTTGTTTGTTGTACTTCAGGAGCTACCATATCTCATTCGGTTACAGTGCCTAGAGGTCGAGCTGAAGCCCCATACATAGGTCCCTCACTGTTTTTAAAGAAAAGACCACCATGTTATGCCTGACATGTAGATAAAAAGCAGAAAACCTACAACTCTGAATGCTGACAGAAACAGATAATCTTTGGTTCATGCATATCTGCTCTGCCCTGGAAGCCCGTGTCTGGGAAAAACATGGTAAAGAAAAAAAATTTGCCTCGCTGCCTGCAGTGGTTTAAGGCACTGACCAACTCTTTCTGTTGCTGTCTGTCTCCAGCTCTTGGCTGAGGATTGGCCCTTTGGGGTGACTTTGTGCAAGCTGGTGCCGTTTGTCCAGAAAGCCTCAGTGGGGATCACGGTGTTGAGTCTGTGCGCTTTGAGCATTGACAGGTATGCAGCCAAAAGCATTGGACAACCTCAACTCACACACCCTGCCATGTTAGATTTGTTTTTCACATTTCCATATCTGGAACAAAAAAAAAGCTACAAAACTGCTGAAATAATTGTGCATTTCCCAACAAATGAAAATCTCTCATCCAACTCTAATTTTGCTGGATTTCCGGGTTGCATTATGATGTGTCTTCCAGGTATCGTGCTGTGGCCTCTTGGAGTCGAATCAAAGGGATTGGAGTTCCGAAATGGATGGCTATTGAGATAGCGCTCATCTGGATATTATCCATCATCCTAGCTGTGCCAGAAGCAATAGCTTTCGACATGATCACCATGGACTACAAAGGGGAATACTTGAGAATTTGTTTGCTGCATCCCATGCAGAAATCCGACTTCATGCGGGTGAGCTGAGACACATTGACCATCACAGACTCATTTTTCAGCTTTTTTTTTGGGGGGGGGGACTTTTATTGACACAGCTGTGCACACAATTATGTGTA
The DNA here is from genome assembly GCF_933228915.1 of Telmatherina bonti. Lineage (NCBI taxonomy): Eukaryota > Metazoa > Chordata > Actinopteri > Atheriniformes > Telmatherinidae > Telmatherina > Telmatherina bonti. Next base: position 31,053,626 of record NC_136625.1, on the reverse strand, counting down.
TTCACAAATGAAAAGAGGTGCACGCTGTGTGTAAATGTCCAAGTATACTCAATATAAATGTGTACACACACTCAAACTGTGACGACTTTGAGGCTACATGGGAGGAAATAAAGCTTTGCCAAGCATATATCACAGAGGTGAGATTGCTTTCTTAGGTGACAGAAAATGTTCCGTGAGCATAATGCATGTGCGTTTTGGAGAGTCTTCCGTCCTGATGAAGCAACAGCTCCAGCTCCACTGAGGTCTTTTGATAAATCAATTTTTTAAAGCATGTCAACAAAAGAAAAAACCTGAAACACACCCTGGAGTTCTGCGCTTCAGTCCAGGTCAGGCTCGAGCTCTCCAGCACAGATGTCTGTGCATAATCCATTGCTTTTTTTTTTTCTCTGTGCAGTTTTATAAATCAGCCAAGGACTGGTGGCTGTTCAGTGCATATTTCTGTTTGCCATTGGCCTGCACGGCCATTTTCTACACCCTGATGACCTGTGAGATGCTGAGGAAGAAGAACGGCGTCCAAATTGCACTGAGTGACCACCTCAAACAGGTCAGACGATGGCTGTTGCTTTATGAAGCCAATTTTTGCACATAATAATGATTTAAAGGAGTGTTATACTCCTTTTTAAGTCCAACTGCACAATTAAAGCAGAATGCAAGTATGTTCTGAAAGCATTGGCATTAATTCAGCTTAATCTGAGACACACTTTCCATTCAATTTACTTTGATTTATGATCAGTTTTATGGAAAACAATGTGTTTCTAATGATATATAACACTACTGAGACCAAAATGCCACCACAGCCATTTCAGTGCCAAACCATGATTAATGTGTGTTTGTGTGTGTTCAGCGAAGGGAGGTGGCGAAGACTGTGTTTTGTCTGGTACTGGTTTTCGCTCTGTGCTGGCTTCCTCTCCACCTCAGCCGTATCCTGAAGCTCACCATCTATGATGAAAAGGATCCAAACCGCTGCGAGCTGCTGAGGTACGAAAGGGAAATGTGCTGCACACGTCACAAGATAAAAAAAAAAATAAAGAAAAAATGAGGGAGGAAAAGTCGACGTGATCATTTAGAAGAGAAACGACTTGCTTCAGGAAAAGAGAGGTGGAACACTTACGCATGTCTTCAAAAAACTTTTGCAGTTTCTTTCTGGTTCTGGATTACATCGGCATCAACATGGCGTCTATCAACTCCTGCATCAACCCCATCGCCCTCTACATGGTCAGCAAGCGCTTCAAGAACTGCTTCAGGGTAAGAGGCAGCAGCTTGACGTCTTCACAGCTATACTCGTGCACTTTCTTGCCTTTTAGATGCAGCTGATACTGATATCATGTGAAATGCAACGGTAATGTTTCAGCTTGTAAGATCATATCACATCTTGCTTGTTTGTCTGAAACGGACTAAATTATCTTGTTTTTTGTTAATGGGAGAAGTACTGATCCAGAGTCAGTCAAAGTCCAGTGAACTAAAGCCCCCTTTCCACCAAAGGGTCAGGCTCAGGGCACAAGAGTTTGGTGCAGTTTGGTTGTGTAAACCCTGATCTCTGCTATGTTTCCACAGCCAGCCATACATGGCCTAATATAGTGATCTATGCATCAGCTATAAAATAGTGGAGTGCACCAGCTTCATTGAATTATAATCATATAATGAGTCTCAGAAACAAAGGAGGAGAATGAAGGACATCCAGCATTTTGTGTTTTTTTTCTTCTTGGCGTGTGGCTTTAAAGGTGGAGTATGTAAGATTTTCAATTTTTAAAAAAAAAAATTAACTAAAAAAATAACTACAATCATAATTAGAAGGTTTTTTTTTTTTTAAACATGTAGGTTCCAGTCTGTCCATATTTGATGTGTTATTAAATTACAAGTTTAATTAATGACAAATACCCTTCTTAAATGTTTGCCTACCAGTAAAAAAAAGTGCTTTTTGTCATTTGTCATTAATTAAACTTGTAATTGAATAACGCACCAAATATGGACAGACTGGAACCTACATGTTAAAAAAAACTATCTAATTATGATTGTAGTTATTTTATTAGTTAATTTATTTTGAAAATATTGAAAATCTTACATACTCCACCTTTAAGCAATAAAATATCTGTCCTAAATTAAACTCTGGGTGGGGATTACATATAAGCTTATACTTCTACCCACTCCTTTTGAACATTTTGTCATCTTTTATTTCATTTTTTTCCTTGTTTTTGTTTTTTAGATTTCATTATGTTCATATAAACTTTTTCAACAAGTCAAACAAAAACATGGCTCCATTCCTGCTGTGTTTAAAGTCACACAGCAAGTGACGATTACACAGTGATAGGCTCCACAATTTAGAGTTAATTTGGTCATATTTGGACCCCAGCTGAAGGATCCTGAAGTAAAAGGGTTTGGGTCCCGTATTGAGCCGGACCTCTTAGTGGAAGTGGGGCTTAAGTGGCTTCCTTGGACCCCAAAACCACTTAAAATGTCAACATATCTTAATTTAAACATTATAATAATAATTTAAAAAATGTCACTAAAATTTGATTCATCTGGTTTTCATCATTGTTGAGTGCCAAAAATCAACATTCCTGTCTGGTCTGCCCATAAATCACTCTTACTATTATATCGTGTTTATTAATTATTAATTAGGCCATTATTCTGCATTTGCTGCTCCAGTAAAGTAAAAAACACTACAGCCAGAATGACACGAGTATAATGTCAGCCAACTGTAAATAGTGCAAATGCAATGCTGTGTTACATTTACAGGGCAACCCTGTACTGATCCAACATTCTTCTTCTTTTTTACTCCCAGTTTCTCTGATCTTTTTCTTCCAGTCCTGTCTTTTCTGCTGGTGCCTTCCTGCAGAGAGGGACGAAAAGCAGTCGTGTATTAAACTTAAAGTCACCGAAAGAGTGTCTGAACAGAGCAACTCCCGCTTGACGAATAAGTCCAGCACGGCCTGAGGAGGCACCCAGAGGTGAGAGAAAAGGAGGTTAAATCATACATAAAATAATGATAATAATAATGATAATTTGGTGTATGACGAGAGGAAGGATTCATTCGTCTCACATCCAAGACGTCATGCAACGTATCCAGATGTGCGGTTTGGAAATCAACCCACACCGAAGCTCATTCCAACCTTAAGCCCTTCTAATGGAGCGTTATGCTCCCCCTGTCTGAGGACACATAAGTCAACGCAGTTCGACAGTTTTAACATAGTGGACAATTTTGATGAAATGCAAACACAAACTGATCCAAATAACATGACAAGGTGAGAACTGAGCGGGGTGCAAGGTTTAGCCGGGTTGAATAAATTTGGGGTTAAGGGTCAATTAGCAAAGACAGCTGGTCAGGCTTGTAGCCGTGACATTGAATGTTTGCTTGGACACTATGAATCTCGCATTAACCTCTGGACTGCATGGACGATATAAAGTCTGACCTTTAGAGGCTGCAGCAGCTCAAAGTTCAACAGTGACTTTAATGCTGATTTTTGTGTATTGTTTCTGTTTTTCCAGTTAAAAATAAAAGGTATGTATTGAGCATTTTTGCATGCTGTAGAAAACAACATAAATGCCTTTAAATGTATTGTCAACATGTATTTTCTCACTAGTTCTTGGACTACTGATGTGTGTTTCCAGCTGTGCAAATATCAGCTACTGTATTATCCTACTCAATAATGGGGCCTTTTGCAGAGGCTTTACTTGCTCCACAATTTTATTTGCTACTTATTATCTTAGTCTGACTCATTGCCTTCAATGGTATGCGATGATGTAGGATTTGCTTTTTTTCCAATGAAGAAAATAAATAAAAGTATAAATAATAACAACAAAAAATGAGGATTTTAGTATTTTTCTAGGACAAAAAAAAAAATAAGCGATGAGATTCATATTTAAGTTGATCTGTTTGTGTGAAAGCTTTAGATTTTCCTGTTACTGTCTTTACTGCAATGTGCATTTGTGAGTGTGTGAGTGTATGTGTGGGTGTTTATGCGGGTCAGATCAACTTAAGTGTGACAGCAGGCAGCATCATGTGATGGTGAATGTTAATACAGAGCGTTACTGTGATCTGTCTTTTTTTTTCTTCTTTTTCTCCTTCTTTTTTCCAAACACACACACTGCTCTGACCTGGGAATTTAGCTTCAGGCTTAACCAGCATCATGCATGTCACATTAGCTGTCAAAGAAGCTCTCTGTCCTGTGATCTCTCACCACCCCTCTTCTCATTCTTCATCCACTCTCTTCTCCTTCCCCCCCGCCCGTCCTCATTTTTTGTTTGTTCTTCATTTTTTCTTCATTTTCATTCTACCTTACCTCTTTCCCCCGTCCCGTTCTGCCTGCATTCCTGCATCGACTCCTCCCCGTAACCTCTCAGCCTTCGTTCTTCCAACGTGTCTTCAATCACTGAAATGTGGTTTGTCATTAAATCAAACCCACCGGTCCTGTAAGCATGCCTAATTGAAAGAAATCACATTCAGTACATTCCTGTCTGAATTTTCTGCTCCCAACAGAGGCTGAATTGACATATCTGGCTCTGGTTACTGCTGGACCTCTAAAGATTTGATGGATCTCTGTCAGATCAGTGTTCCAGAAAAAGACTGGTCACAAAAAACTTGAAGGTCAATGTTGTTCAGTCAGATACTTCACAGCCTCTAAGCTTGGGAAAAAGCTGTTTTGTTCCAAAAAACAACCTGTGTTTAAGACTCATTTATTGGCATAAAAACCTTTATCTGATGTAATTCAGAAAACATTTAGAACACTTTTAACACAGATAATACATTTGGCAAGTAAATCTGAGTAAAAACGGAAAAATGTTTGAGTTTTGGGAAATATGTGAGAAGTTATTCCCAGAAATGTGGAAACTGGCCCAACATTTTTTTTGTTATTTTCTCTGTTTATTGAATTGTATTCAGTTTATTGTCTTTTTATTGCTGTTATAATGCAGCCCAATAATAAAATGACATAAAAATTTGAGAAACAACCTAGAAAGCAAAGCTCTTTCAAATAATAGGGTTCAATAGAAATGAACTGATTGAAAAATCAAACGAAGGGGGACAGACGACAAATAAAAAAAAAAATGAAATGAGGGGTTTGAGTGACAGTATTAGAAGAGAAGAGTATCTGTTGTGGATTTACACCTTTTGCATGATAAATTTGTTTACTTTGTCACATTTTATTGACAACATCGGCTTAGCTGCACATCATTGCATGTGGTGTGCTTGTCGTGTCCTGCCTGCTCATTAGCTTTCAGTGTTTATCCTAAATGACAAAGAGACTGTAAAATCAATGCAAAGCCTGCAATAGCACAAACATCTTACATCTTTAAAAAAAAAAAAAAAACAATCCTCATGAGTATCTTACATGATAAGTCTGACAGAACTCCTGTCTGGTTGGAGAAGTGGGATACGTCGGTCGGCCACTCTGCACGCAGCGCTGAGAGTACAACGTCCATTCTTCACATGAGAAAATAGTAACGATAGAAAAATGTTGCTCGTAAAGTTAACTTTTTTCCTCGAAAGTCTGTGAAATGTTTGAGGTTTGAGTTGTTTTCACAGGGATGTTCAGAGTAGCTCTTAGTTTTGTTCCGTCAGTTCACCTTGGTGCTTCTTCAGATTCTCCTCTAACACACCAACCACTCGTCCGCACTTCACACAAACCTACTTCTAAAATCCATCAATATCCCTTTAAAATTTGATCAGAAGGGTTTTCATTACCTCTCCCTATAGCTCACCTTTAGGAAGGGTGGCAGGAACATTTGAAGAGACCAATACAAGATTTAAGGTCAGTTCAGGCCAAACATGATACTCATAGACACCGAGGAGCTTCCCAAACTATAATATACCTTCAATATTTCTTTTCTGTGGTTACATTTGCACTTCAGCTCTTCAAATATAAATGCTTAAGAGATGTAACATCCATCTAAAAACTAATGGACTAATGAAAATCACGTCATAATAATTTCTCTGGGTATTTTTTAGAGAGTAACCAGAAAGCATAGTTTATGTTTATCACATAGTTTTTTTATTTAAGCTTGTCAATAATGGTGCAAAGCACATACCTAACTACTAGTGTGTGTGTGTGTGTGTGTGTATATATATATATATATATATATATATATATATATATATATATATATATATATATACATATACATATATATATATATATATATATATATATATATATATATATATATATATATATATATATATATATATATATACACATATATATATATATATATATATATATATATATATATATATATATATATATATATATATATATATATATATATATACATTACATATATGCAGAGAGGAAGCTAATCGAATTGGTGATACTCTTCAGCTGTCCTGACTACACTTACATTAACTTATTTAAGCTAATCTTATGTAAATGTATCAATGACATGCAACTTAATTATACATTTTGGTCTAAACTGGTAAATCTGTCATGTTTTAATGACTGTATGGATTAACATTAAATTAATATCCAACTGATGGTCTAATTAGTTTGAAGTAATCACATGAATCAATACTAAGATAATCAACAGTTCATGATAAACAACAGAAATTTATGATAGATTATGGACTGATGAATGTACTAACTATTTATAAGTTACGCATTAGTTAATTAAATCATTTGTATCATTATTGTAAAGTCTAACACTTCTTACAGTATGTCAGCATGTATTTGTGGTGTCATTATATGCACATTATATCAAAGATGGTTGCTTTTATCAAATTTATGTCATCTTATTGGATGTTTTCAAACCTTTAGTTTCAGAATATAAACTATTATAAAGATGGACATCAAATTATTCCTGTAAACGCAGTTGCATTACTGTAAATACAATGAGCTGAAGTTTTTAGGTGGAAGGAGGGAGGAACATGTTCCTTCTGTCCAAAACAAGCTTTCGTTACATGGAAAAGAAAGAGAAAGACAAAAATGTGAACTTCGCTCAGTTCTGTGATGGGAGAAGTCCTGAATAGCCATTTAATAGTGGGTAATCGGGAAGGCTTTAAGAGAACAAAAAACAAGGTTCACCATAGGTTGTAAACCCTTCTTAAGACATGAAAGTAAGGAAATCATATCAGACTCGTCCCAAGAAGCATCAAGCAAGGGCAGTAAACCCCCTGGCTGCCAAAGACGTGAAAAAAACGTCTTTTGTGACTGTGTTTCTGCAGTCTTAGAAAATCAATATTCCTGAAAAGATTAGCCAAAATACTCCAAAACACCAGCAGTATGGGGGTCTCTGCTACAGCAATGGCTGGCAGCCAATGAGTTAAAATCACAGGGGCTGCACAAGGCCTTTATTCAGCAAAATATCAAAGATCAAAAGTAGAAAAACAAAGTGTATATTTACCTAATTACCAAAGTGTCTATGAAGACGATGCGTTTCACACTGAGGTATGCTGGTTGACTGTTTTATAGAATCATTCAATGCGTGGCTTTACAACTCTGTACAAACAGCTGACTGTTTTTTAAAAACGTTGGAGACATATTTGTTCAACAGTAAGAAGAAGCAGATGCAGCATCCTCCCAGCGCAACGATGGCCTTTATGCACTGAGAAACTGGAGAATGATTGTACAGGGAGCCACAGCAAAGTCCATGACAGATAAAACCGTCTGACTGTAGCTGCTGTGCAGTGGTGTAGTCCACGGTGTAAGTGGGTATATGGAGCACACCCACTTCTTTTTCAGTCAGCATTGAGTATACCCACTTCTAAACCCCTGAGACGCTGCTTTTACAATAACAAACATCTCTACACATGGTTACCTATGCTACACTGGTGCAGCTAGCCATCAGCTGCATTAACTTTAACCTGAACATAGACATAATAAAGATAAATGTATATATGTCTATCAGCCTGTCTCTCACTTGTCTGTGTCCCAGTATTGGTTTAGTCATTTCATAACTCTTCCTCCCAGAGTATACACACTTCTCAAGGGAACATTACAGCTACTGTGTGTGCATCTATTATTTTCAGACTTATTTTTGGGCTTATAAATGTGTGTTGGGAAATTAAATCTGACTTTTTCTATGTTTATGCATACTAATTTATTTGAAAATAAGTGTTGGACCTCTACGTTTCCAGCCGAGAACCTCAGCTGTGACGCTCACATTAAACTCCAAGCTGATTCAGACAGAAATACTTTCAAGACTTTACGCCCAACGTGCTTTGTATTGTCAGAAGGTGCTCTGTGTTACCTCCAGACTGACTGAACCATTACAGGGGATGTAGGTCTATGAATTACAGACAGGAAACCTGGTTGAATAGTCTGGTCTGTTTGGGAATCCTTCAAACTGAGTAAAATGGAGTATCTACTCCAGGGGTGCCCAGTTCTGGTCCTCAAGGGCCACAATCCTGCAGGTTTTCCATGTATCCCTGCTCCAACACACCTGATTCAAACTAATCAGTCATTGTGCAGAACTTCATTGACTGTTGGATCCATTTGATGGAAGCTAGGTGTGCTGGAGCAGGGATACATGGAAAACCTGCAGAACAGCTGGAACGACTTTGGGAACCTCTGCTCTTATCAGAAGGCTTCTCCACCATATCCAAATACACCAGACCATGTTTCACTAAACACTAAACGTAATTACATCCCAAATTTTTTCTTTCACTGGCAATTTTTAAAGGGTTGCTAAATTATATTTATCTACCTGTACTAAATATGATTTGCTTGGACAGATATGACCACAGTTGGTGGAGTAAGAACAGTCTGTGATGACATGTTTCTCTTCTGTAAGTTTTTTGTGTCTTTTAAATTACGGATTTTTGATGTTGGCTTTTATAAAATATCCAATATACCGACTTTATCCAACTCTTCCTTTTCAATACTGATATCAACCAATATCAATATTTTTTGAGCGAGTTGTGCCACACAAACAAAAATATCTGGAAAACTTTACATGGCATCTCTTATATTTTGTAATTTTGAGTTAGAGGAAACTTTGCTGAAGATTTGGAGATTAAAGATGTGTCAGTTGTTTCAAACATGTCATTAAAAAAGTAAAAACTGTTACAAATAATTTCCGATACAGGATTTTAATGTAGATCAGCCAATGTTATCGATAAGACAAAAATATCGGTATGACGATAATTTTGGTGTGCCGATAATATGGGGCATCTTTATGCTAAACATAAACTTTGATATTAGGAAAATTCTCTATGGTATTTTAACGTGCTCATATAACCAATACAATAATCTGAGAGGAGGATTGTGATAATCCTTCCCACAGAATCTTGCATTCCTCTTCAAGTAGATAAAGTAACTAATTCTAAATCTTAAGCCCTTTTTGAAGAATATTTACTGAACAGCTGTAGTTTCAGGGCTGCAGACTCACACCACAGCTTGTAGTATAAGTTGTTTGTCACCAAGTCTTGAATTTCTCCTTTCTTCAAACATTTTTCAGTGAAGTCAAGTAAAAAGCTGAGCCTTTTAAAAACTGAGGTCCACCGACTGAGGGAACTTTGAAAACAGACGGTGCCAAACTCCACCAAAATGTCCACATTGAAAACCTCCCTGAACTGCTGTTTTTAAAGTTTTTAATTTTGTTTTCACTTCAGCAGACGGGCCTTCGCAGAGATAATGCTTACATGCTATGCTGTGTTCTGACAGAGGTTTTATTGGTACTGTTCTATTCTACAGTCAATTGGCAGATGCTTTCATCCAAAGCGGTGCAGCGACTGCAGTAATGCGGACTCTGCGCCGGTCTGTCGTGGTGAAGAAGGAGCTGAGCCAGAAGGTGAAGCTCTCGATTTACCAGTCGATCTACGTTCCTACCCTCACCTATGGTCATGAGCTGTGGGTCGTGACCGAAAGAACGAGATCTCGTATACAGGCGGCTGAAATGAGTTTCCTCCGCAGGGTGGCCGGGCTCTCCCTTAGAGATAGGGTGAGGAGCTCGGTCATCCGGGAGAGGGTCAGAGTAGAGTCGCTGCTCCTCCGCATTGAGAGGAAACAGTTGAGGTGGCTCAGGCATCTGGACAGGATGCCTCCTGGACGCCTCCCTGGTGAGGTGTTCCAGGCACGTCCCTCTGGGAGGAGACCCTGGGGAAGACCCTGGGGGAATTATATCTCTCGGCTGGCCTGGGAACGCCTCGGGACCCCCCCGTAGAGTTGCCAAATGTAACTGGGGATAGGGAAGTCTGGGCTTCCCTGCTTAGGCTGCTGCACCCGCAACCCGACCCCGGGTAAGCGGCAGAAGATGGATGGATGGATGTTCAATCAAGGTAGTATTTTTTTTAGAATGTTTGGTATGATTATAACACCTATGAAGTATGTTATGGTGTTCATGGATTTTCAATGGCTTGTATAAATTGCTCCCCCCCCCTTTTTATAAAATGGAGATGTGGGATGTTTTGTGTACCATTTATGTTAATCTCTCTGGTGACTAGAAATATAATAAAAAATTAAGTGATGAATTAATTAAAGAAAAAATAAAAATTAAATTAAATTAAATTAAATTAAATTAAATTAAATTAAATTAAATTAAATTAAATTAAATTAAAACAGGAGTTTTGAAACTAAAAACACTCAACATGAGGCTGAAAGGGATTGGTTGAGATAATAACAGTTTGTACCCAAGCTTTCAGAAACATCACCCCTCCCTAAAGGTTTTTGGGTGGTTTTTGGAGTAAAGTTATGACTTATTGACCAGGAAAGAAGTTCCAGTAAAGCTTTGGAGAGTAGTCTTTGGACGTGCCCACTCTGACTTGGCAGCTATTTTCTTGTAGACATCACAAGCTGAGCTTCCAGGGAAGAAAGGTTGGAAACCACAATTTTATGGTACAAACAGACTGAACAGACAGAAACTGTTGCAGTAATCCATAAGTTTTCAAAGGTAAAGAAGTCATAGAGTTTGTAAGTCAGTCACCTGACATCTGCTTTTCTCTTGCTGATCTAAACTCAGAGACTCACAGATACACAGTAACTAAAAACAGCTGCAGTAAGAAAAGCCATTAAACCTCACAAACCCAAAAGGATAATCCTCCGCAAGAGAGTTGTTTATAACCAAGGTTAAACTTCTGTAACTTAATAGTGAGAAAAAGTTGGCAGCAAATCCAGATGTGTTAAAAGCAGGAATTCAAAATGAGTCCTGCAATGACCTTCTAAAAGTGTCTAAAAACTCAGTTTCACAGATATGTACATTCAAAAGAAGATTAGAAACAGTCAATAAACTGTCACGTCTAACATGGATAGATTTCCACTCCAAGCAAATCAATAACAAAAAACACTCAGTGGTCTGATAATGTCTTCAGGACTGGAAGCGTCTTCGTACTCATTTATCAAATACTTAAACATCACAAGCTTGTACGGACTTCCTCAGTGCATACAGACACTTTTCTAACACAAACATTCTCAAAGAAGGGGCAGTACATTTGAGCATTGGATAATATGCACAAAAAACCAGCATACCAGTGCACACAGTTTGTCTTTCCCTCTGCAGACTGGGGTCTGGGTCTCGGGGGTCAGGGTGTGAATGAATCCAATCCAACCCCTCTCCCGTTCTCGGTTTCTGCAAACATTCCTGTAGGTTTTTCCACCACTTCCATCTGCGCGTTTGCATATTTACACAGCATGTTCAGCGGGACTGTGCCAGCAAACATTAAGTAACATTTATCTGCACTTGAACATGATGTTTGACTTCACTTTCACATGTTTGAGAGGCGACAGCGACATGTCCTGCATGGCAATCGTTACCCAACGTCAGCACTTTGGAAGTGACTTCACCACATCTGTTTTTATCTCCAACCTTCTTCTTCTTTCTTTTGTTCTCTTCTGAACTGACAAATATGTAATTATTTAAAAGCATATGCGAAGCCCTTCATGTTTGTGACTTGGTGACTTCCTCCTAAGTTTTAGAATATTTATTCTGGGTTGATTGCACAAGGAGGAGAGCTTTCAGTCAAGCATAGCTTCTGCTAAAAGTCAAGAAGAACAAAGAAAAATATGCTTTTTGATGAGTGTGAAAAAAATGTGCGTGTGGCTTTGTGAAGCTGGAGCCATTGAAATAACTTCAAGGGAAAAATGTTGCGCACGGAACAAACTAAGATCTTCATGCTGTCTATGAGAACACGCAAAAAAGGTGTGTGTGTGTGTGTGTGTTTCTTTTTTACTGCGTGCACAAAAATGTTTTCTGCATTTTTTTGTCTAATTTGATGTGCTGTTGTTGGTCTCACACCGCTGATTTCCCACTTGAAGGAACGGTTGATAAATGACACCAAAATGCAGCTCATCACTCACAGATGTACAAATGTCGCACACTTGAGCACATGCATATACAACTCACACTCACACACACACACACACCGAGACAAAAAGACCCACACACTGTACAGCAGTGGAAGCAGCAGAAGGTGAGCAGACGTGGCCAGCAGAAGGAATTCATCAGACTGACGTACCATGGACTCCAAAGTATTTCTTTCATCCGTTTCCTCTTCAGTTCTACATCAGGGGACATTCAAACCTTGTGTATTAGTCCCTCCCCGTTAACACACTCCCCCCTTTATAGCTTGTCTGACAGTCTAATGACAAATCCATGAGACCAGAGTACAAGATGAAGAGCGATTTATCTGCCAGGAGTTCACATATGGCACGCATGTGTTTAGAACAAATTGCTGGAAATGTGACAACTGTCACCATGTGATGTAGAATATAGAAGGTAAATGTGCAAATGTCTGCAGCTGAGTTCACGGAGGTCAAATATGTGGAGGAAAAACACTTGTTAATCATTGTTGATGAGAAAAAGATGCAAACAAGGCAACCAGTTCAAGTCTGAAAGTTCACATCTGACCGGGTTATTAATATTTCTTCGCACTGCTTTTGAATTAAAACAAATTCCTCCACTGAAGACTAATGTGTCGGATAAATCAGGGGATTTGTTGTCTGTTAAAGCTGCACGGCGTTTGAACCGAGGTGATTTAGCAGTTTTTGCTGGGTTTCATATTTTTCCTTAAAACTCAGATTTCTCTGTCCTTTTTTTTTCTTTATGGGGAGGTGGGGGGGGGGGATACAGTTTTAAACAGAGGGAATGTATCGGAGGTGAAGTCATCTGATGAACATCATGGTGGATGATTGACACTGAGCAAACTCTGAGCTTTCTGTAGCTAAGAGCTAACCGGGCAAGATAACAGGAGCTAACCAGCTAACAGAGGTAAGCAGGCTAAAGCTAAGTCACGTTGTTAACCGGCTAAAAACTGCGGTTGTTCTGCGTTCTTCTGACTTGAAGCGGGAGATCGGGTACCTGTCAATCAAAAGGACACGCCCCTAAATATGCCAAATTTCGAGATTAAATTACTTTTAAATGGGTGAGTTTGAAAAAAATTCACTCCCCCAACAGTTGTCATGAAGGTAAACCTGACCTATGAACCGAAAATGGATTTTTGAACCAGGCTGTAAACATGTTTATTTCTGCCGTGAAGCTGGCCTTTTTAACATGGGAGTCTATGGGGATTTGCTCTGTTTTGCAGCCCCTAGTGGATGAAGGGGGAACTGCAATTTTGTGCACTTTAGCATAGGCTTCACTTTTAACCGCCGGAGGTTGCCGCTTGGTGCAGACTTTGAAACAAGTGAAGCCATATGGATTGGTGTTATTCATCACGGAGACAATGCAGCACCAAAAGATGGAGTTGCAGCAAAATTTTTGTGAAATTACTCATTTATCCAGAAAAAAACTTTTCAGACAAGCCCAACTAGATCGACTAAGCTTGTCTCTTACGTAGCCCAAATGTGTTTTCTAGTAGTAGCCACATTTCTAAAGATATTTTTTTTTATTTCCAATCAAGAGTGCAGCACAGACCCGGATAGTGTGCGACATGTAAATGACATCTTTTAAATAAAGTTAAGTTAGTTAAGTTAGGAATTAAGCTGATAATGACAATTATTTACTTGGGATCATCCAGCAATCAATTTAACATCTTATGTTGTAAAAGTTTAAGTTTCATCATCTTTTTTCAGGTTATTGGTTGTTTAACTTAGGACTGTCATCACATCATAGTTGTTTTATGGCTTTTACATCATTTTTCATGAAACATAAAGAGTTTGGACAAATATCACCTCTGTGGGCAGCTGTTGAAATTATGCTGGATAAACGCTGCATCATGAGCAGGATCATGGTAGTTTTGATGGATACCAACACGTCACATTCACCTGCACTTTAACATCTGAGGTTTATCCAGGGACACGGGATATTTGTATTAATTTGATTGACTATTACTGAGGTGGCACCTGGGGCTGAAATTCCTCACACTTGATTCATCCAGTCCCATAAATTACACCAAACAAAAGTCAATACTGGATCAGTTAGGCAATGGCAGATAAAATGTGGCAAGTTTGTCTTGGGCATAGCCCAAAATTAACACTCCCACAAAAGCATTTTCTTTTCAACTGTCGTAGTTTTTAGCCCTTTAATGCTGTGTATATATATGTATATATATATATATATATATATATATATATATATATATATATATATATATATATATATATATATATATATATATATATATATACATATATATATATATATATATATATATATATATATATACACAGCATTAAAGGGCTAAAAACTATGACAGTTGAAAAGAAAATATATATATATATATATATATATATATATATATATATATATATATATATATATATATATATATATATATATGTGTGTGTGTGTGTGTGTGTGTGTGTGTGTGTATGCATACTTACGTTAACTTATTTAAGCTTATCTTATGTAAAAGTGTCAATGACATGCAACTTAATTATATATTTTGGTCTAAACTGGCAAATCTGTCATGTTTTGATATGTTTTGTATGGATTAACATTAAATTAATATCCAACTGATGGTCTAATTAGTTTGAAGTAATCACATGAATCAACACTTATATAATTCACAGTTCATGATAAACAACAGAAATTCATTATAGATTTTGGACTGATGAATGTATTAGTTATTCATAAGTTATGCATTAGTTTATTGAATCATTTGTATCGTTATTGTAAAGTCTTACAGTTCTTACAGTATGTCAGTGTGTATTTGTGGTGTGTGACATGACATAATTATTGTGTCATTGTAATAGATGTTTAATATATGCTTAATATCTAAAAATTATTTTAATGTTTTTTGTTAAAAGACTAAATAGAGACTTCAGATTTTAAAACCTGAATTTTCTTACCAATTTTTCTTGTATCGCGCTTTAACTCTTTAAAGTCCAACATAAGAACAACTGAGCAGACAAGTCCAATATTTTAAGTCTCTAATCGGCCTTTAAAGTGACTCTATTGTGCACATTTCAGTCTAATTCATTTTAATATGCAAGTCCAAAAGGGCAAGCATTAATCAAGCATTTTTCACAAAAATTATTTATTAATTTTGTACTGATCCTCTCAGATCAGTCTCTGCCAGAAACAAGCTAACAGAGAAAGCTCCACCCTATGTGTCTGATTGGTCAACTGCCAGGAGGAGTGAAACTGAGCAGCGAAGGTGGGCGTGGCTTTCTTCTAATGAACTGCACAACCTAGAGTAGATACCAATCACTGAGTCCCTCCCCTGTGGGAAAACTCTAGAAAATTAATTATTTCTGTCGCCATGAAAACCAAACGTAGCGAGTGCTGGAAAACTCAAACATGCATTCAGGTGATGGAAAAAAATGGCGCCGCTCATTTGTCTGATGAGTATTCAACACTATAACACTGTAGAAAGCTCAGAAAACTATAAATAGCATCATAGAGCCACTTTAACAACATCTGGATTTTTTTTTAACAATTAATTATTACTATTACCATTATTTTTATTTTTACTATTAATTAAAATGTGATAGGTCAAAATTATTGTAGTGTAATCATCTGCTTTCTGATGGGTTTTGAGCAAAGTTTCTGCCATAAATGAATGCAAAATGTCTCAGAAACTGTATATATCAAATATGATCTGTTTTTATACTTTTATGTTTGGTTATGATTTTTATAGGGTTTAATGGTTTCTTGAAGTTTTAAAAGTAAAAAGATGTATTGCCAGGAATATTTGCAACAAAGAAATATTTGATCAACACAATTTTATTACTTTTTATGCTAAGTTTAGTTTCAAACCTTATTCAGATTAAAATGTATCTGAATTTGGAAAATGATGATACATTTTATGATCAGAATAGAGAATAAAGGAAAGTTTGCATGAGTAAGGAAAAGAGATGACAGCTGTGTTGCAGGTATCCCTCAAACCACCGGTGCTCGTGGAAGGAAGCACTTGAGCGTGAGGAAAGGATTAAAATCCAGGGCCTTTTATTCTAAACCACTTTCAGTGTCTGGATCTGTTATTCTGCCAGTTATTTGGCTTTTAATACTTTTCTCATGCTCAAAAGTTTACATGAGTGTTGGGGAAAGTTGACAGACATCCTAAGTTGCAAAGGAAAATTAAATGGTGTTCACTTAATTAGAAATTACCTTGAGTAGATCACGTGTTTCACAATTGCCATGCAAAGTAAAAAGCTAAAGAAGCTGTGCCGTGTGGCACTCAGTAACTACCAGAGACACAAACTTCTTGTTTTCATTTTGCCACATAAGTTTTGGCCTCACAGGGACTCAAAAACCATATGCGATGTCAAAAACCAAGATGGAAAAAAAAAAAAAAAACCAAGATGGCGACGGCTGAAGTACTAAAACAGCAGGTAAACTTGCAGGTGACATCACAGCTGTTACATCAATCATTATATCTAATGATATGAAAACTTTTTTTTCTAAGAAAAGTATATTTAAGATCAGCCACTGTTTATGCATTACAATAAAATCAAAACAAAACGCTGATGAAACTATGTGGTTTTAAGCACTATTTTCATTCCCATACACATCCTGGTGAGGAAAGAAAAACAGAAATCTGGCAAAGGATCACACATTTGTTAATGGTGGTATGGACTTTTAGATCATTTAGAAATAAATAAATATATTTTATTACTGTTAACCACTGTAGTGCCATCTTCATATCTTGATCTGACGAGGTTTTTAATAACATGCAACAATAAGCACTTAAAAAAAATCCCCTAAAACAGAGACAGGGTTGTGATCTTGCACGTGGTCACGAACAAATGAATGAATCATGAAGGGATCAAAACTCTTACAGTGATGTAACTACTTCATTTTACAAAAAAAAAAAAAAAAAAAGGCTGAAGTACAATGTGAAGGAGCAGTGAAAGACATGATAAAAGACATTTCTCTGCTCTTCCCCCACCAGTTTCATCAGTCTAAAGTAGAATTATATCACCACCCCCTTTTTGTCCCCCTCTCTGCTATTATTGTGCAGACTCTAATCATGTCAGCTTTGCAGACTGCATGTAAATTATCTGCAGAACTAAGCTGAGCCTCATGATAATGGACGTGCATACATGGATGTCATCGCAAATATAAATGAAAGACTCTTTTTTTCAGAGCCATGACTTGTTTGTAAATGATCTGAGCTCCACTGAGTTACCTCAAAATGATAACGCTCTTATCCTCTCTGTCACACACGCATGCAAGCCCATGTTGCACTAATCAAGCCCAGCTCTCTGCTACTTCATAAAAACATCATGGGAATGAACCCTATTTTGGGGCCAAACCAGCACATTCTTGAAGCTCAGCTGCTGCAGAGGTTGGCTTTACTCTGGCTTATCGGTCAAACCCCACCCACTGCTATGGCAAGGAGCTGGAACAAGTTAAAGGGCTGGAAAAGTCTGGGATAAGAATTTATTTCAGTAATTTACTACTGATTTTCAGGTACTAAAACTAAATGTAAAGACAACAAAACCAAATTGTATTATTTGAGATTATAAATTAAGATCTTGTAAAAATGAAATTAGGTTTTGATCTGGCCTTTATTTTCTATAATTTGCTTAAAAAGTCACATTTTATTATAATTTTCTGAAAATGTTCCTTGACCTTGAGTTCCCCCAGATGTTCTGAAAGTATTCTTTAGACATTAGCTGCTGTTTTTTTAAATTTTTTTTTTTTCTTTCAATGCTTTTTTGTGATTTCTTTGACAGACCAATGAATCATTTAAGCTTTAAAAATTGCACCTTGCAAGTAATAAAGCAGTGTTATGGAGACATATAGCAACCAAACATAAAAGCAGCTTTAAAGCAGCGTGACTATTGCAAACTGCCACACTGTGGCGCCCTGGATTAAACAGGATGAACTATGAGCTAATTCATCTCACTTCTTGTTTCTTCTCTGAGTTCTGTCAAACTGGTAAAAATCCATCAATGTTGACTCTTGTCTTTTTTCTTGCTCTGTCACAAAGACTCCTTTTGCTCCCCCCTCCCTTTTGCCCACAATGTCGTCTTGGGTTTCTTTGCTGAATCAGTCATGGTGTTCAACCAAAACAGCCAGTGTGTTGATATTCTGTTGCGGGTGTATGACACAGTGCCACAAAACAAAACAACACTGCCATGTGATGCTGCAGGCTGGAACACAATGTTTTGAAGTGTGGTTTCTCAGCCCAGGGATGCTGCGGGACAACGACGCTCCAGTAATGTGCATAATAAATGTCAGCGTGTCACTGAAACAATTCAGAAGCAGCACTATGTAATATTGTTATAAAATGGATCTTTAATCACTCGTTATCGTTATGGTTACATTGTTGTTATCATGAGATAAGGATTTTATTCTAAAGATAACAGCTGGATATATTTTATTGGTTTGGCCGAATGAAGTTAATTTTTTTTCAAACTCCAAACATGATGTCCTCCATAATAGTCTGAATGGCAGTGAGAAGCAGGAGAGAAGGAGTTTTAACTGATGTCACAGACTGCTCTCAAGAGCTGACACTTAATAAACTCAGAGCATTAAACAGGATGACATATATAAGTCCTGACCTATCATTATAAATCCTCCCCTACTGTCAGGACAATGGTACCATTCATTTTCCTAACAGCTAGGCACAATTCAGGGTCGCGGGTAGCTGGAGTGTCATGGTATGTTTCATCTTGTGTTTTGTTTCCTGTTTTGTTTTTTCGTTCATTAGTTTTCACCTGGACTCCACCAGTTGATAGATAACATCTGTGTCTTGTTCTGCTTCCACAGCATTTATGGTCCTCGGTTTTACTTCTGTTTGCTGGTCCATTGTGTGTGTTTAGTTCTGTTAGCCTTTCTATGTCTGCTTGCCTTTGGTTCATTCATTCATTATCCTAACTGCTTAATCCAACGAAGGGTCACCAGGAAACTGGAGCATATCCCAGCAGTCTTTGGGCCAAAGGCAGGGTATACCCTGGACAGATCGCCAGGGCGCCTTTAGTTCAGTGATCTTCAATTACAACGTCTAGATTCTGCATCTCTGGCTCCTGTCATTTTGGGTCCACACCTCCACCACACATGTGACATGGAGTCTATCCCAGCAATCATTGGGTGAGAGTTGGGGAACACTCTGCACAGGTCGCCAGCCCACTGCAGGACAATGGCACCAAATGGCAAAATTAATCATCAAGACTGCAGAACACATATTTTTGAGCTCACAATAGTCATCTTATGATCCCAAGAAAACAAAGGATGGATTTGTCAAGATAAAGAAATGAATTAGCCTGTTTGAACCGTGTAAACATTTTGCCGGCAACATTTAAATAAATAAGAGGTAGTTCAAAAATTTGGCACACAACTTTGTGATCTTTGTGCAAGAAGTTGGTATCCAGTCTGAAAACATCTCACATGGAGCGCAGCTTGTTGCTTAGCAAGGCTGCGACAACAGCAGCACACATTCAGCAGTGATGTTCTGATTTTTATCTACAGATATGATGATTTTAGTGATGCCACTTGCGGAAGACTTTATTTATGCAATCCTGTACAGAGACAGCGAGGCTGCCTGCAGAGGGCCCATAGCTGTTCTCACAAGAGAGTTGTTGGTTTCCAAGAAACACTCGAGACCTTCTGCGGACCCTTAAACGTTTCTATGTTCTCTGATTTTTTTAACAAAAGAGGAGGATTGAATGGGGCTCCTTTTAAGGTGCGTTGGTGCAGAGATCTACCACTAGGGAGCATCAGGGACTGGATAAAGTGCAAACCTCTCTTTAGTCCATGTGCAAGCTTTTGTGCTCTTTAGTCCATACCCTTAATGTGAATTTATCCAAGTTAATCTTTTGCCTTGTACAATAACATTAACCTTGCAACTTCTTTTACATTTTTTATCTTGATTTTTTATAATAATTAGGGAGCTCATCATGTCCTTTATGTCTCCCTCTTCACATGACTACTTGTCTGTTTGCAGATAGGTTGCTTAGCTCTCTGCTGCTTTACATTGCAAATAAACCTGTGTTTACATTTGCTCCGCACTGACAATGGTCACTATGGGTTACCACGACTAACAACACAGGTAGCCAATCAGATTTCACATGACAGGTTGGAGGGGTCGGACTCTGTGGGAGAGAAAAAAAAAGAAGGTTTTACACTGATCTTAAGTCTGTGTTTCACTCTGGATGGTGACGGGGAAACTCACCAGGGGAAACTGATCCCAGGTCTGTAAGCAGATGAAGGCTGTTTGCCAAACAAGAGCAATTTCCGTTCCTGTCCAGGATCCTGCTGCCCTGTCACATGCAGACACAGGTCGTAAAAACAAGGTAAGTACACTTCTTCTTCCATTTAAAAATATCATTTTTAGCAATACCAGCAGAAATACTTAAAGTAACACCAGAGTATGCGTAGATCTTTGAGTGTCTTGACGTGGGATCACATGTGCTGAAGGGAAAGTGAAAGTACTTTTCCAGAGATTCAAACTTTCCGAAAATAGTTGTTAGAAGTTGCTTAAACACTGAGCTAAAGAATGTGTATTTAGAAAAATACATTTAAATGATTTATTTTCAGTGGCAGCTGAAGCGCTCACACATGCACACAAACCAGGAAGATTGTAAAAAATTTTTTAAAAAGTGCTGCGACCACCTCCACTCTAACTCGGACTCTCAGTCTCCTGCTCTCTTTACACACACACACACACACACACACACACACACACACACACACATGCACATATACAACACTGTATTCATTTAACAAGACCCGGTTACCCCAAGCAACAAGACGGGCTTATCAGCTGCTCCCTCACTTGCTATACTGTTATCAGCCTGGCTTAGTTCACATACACATTAACACACACACATGCACATACACACACTCAGAGTTTCTGCCCCTTTCTGTCAAAAACACCCGTGCTCTTTCTATCTCTGTCTCTGACTCTGTCTCATACACACAGGCATGTAAACTGGGGAATGAATGTTATGGGGTGGGGTGGGGGGGCTTATCAGTGTCCTTAGGGGCCTGGCAGCCACTTCACAGACTCAGATCCCAGTACTGGGGCCACAGAGACAAACCTATGTGACCAGACTACTGATGAACAAAGGCTCAATAGTTGAAGAGTCCTCTATGGGAGTAGCCGGCTGCAGGGCACACCGACAATGAACATATGTGCATGGTGCAGTGGTGGGTGGTGGTGGCTGCCATTCAAAGGAAGAAATGACACTGATTGAGGTGTCCTGTTGGGTTGTGATGTCGCACCAGTGAGCCCTGTTTCTGTCCTGTTTACTGATATGAAAATTAAAATGGAAGCTATGTTCCTTTTGTTTTGTACTGTGTACTCGAGCACAAGCAAGGCAGCTTGCTTTGCTGCAGCACTGTTTACAAAACGATGGAAGCATAAACCTAAAGAGCATACACTGAATTCCAAGCCATATAAACAATGCATTTAATTAAAATAGCTTAAAAAAAAGATTGAACATCATAATAATCTTTTGTTTAGCCCTTTGAGTCATTTGCCTGTTGTTTGGCCTCTGCTCAAAAATTAAAAATTGCTTGGCATAATTTTGCACAATCTGTCCTCAAAGCTCCCAGTTGGAAGACCTCTAATATTAAAAGGCCAAAGGATCCATTGCAAGTTTTACTTTCTGAACAAAACATGTATTATTACCCTAAACACACCACCCAAGGCTAAAACACAAAGAGGTACGTACAAATGCTCCAGAGCAACACCAACTCCAGTCCCCTCTTCAACACACCAGACCCAGACCAATGGCCATTACCAGCAGGTGCTGAAGATGACAACAAGTTGTTGGAGAACCTTATTATTTATATCAGGGAAACACTAAAAGCTGCAGGATTGTAGCTCTTGAGGACCGGAGTTGGAGAGCCCTGCTCTATAGGTTGTATTATAAAGAAAGTAGATTTAGTTCAAACTCTTGCAAGATTTTTGTTTTCTTTTAGCAGTCTGTCCACAATCATGCCATCGTTTCCGGATCTCTTTGTAAGGTCAAATTCTTTATTCATTTTGCTAAAACGTGCAAGTTGTCCGACACGTACAGGCTTTTGTGCCGCAATATATTAGTGATTCACTGCAGTTTCTCAGACCATGGCACCTTAATTTTGCTTGGTGAGATAGTCTACAGGAAAATTGCACCTCTTCACATGTATTTTTTATTTATTGTTTTATTTGAGTGTTCTTTTTCTTTTCTTTTTGTTGTTCTTGTGTTTGCTTGTGAGGGCGAGTTGCTCATTTTTAGTTTTTTTTTAAAAGATTCAGAGATTTGCATTGTTTTTTGTTTGTTTGTTTTCGACCAGCAAAATGTCTGGATTTTCTTTTTTTTGTTTTTTTCTTTCTCCTGTCTGGATTTTCTTTCTACATGTGCCATTAGAGCAGGGGTGCCCAAGTTTGGTCCTCCAGATCTGCCATCCTGCAGCTGTTAGATGCAACCCTCATCCAACACACATGAATCAAATAACTGAATTCCTTCTTCTTCATGTCATTCAGCTCTGCGGAGGCCTGGTAATAATGAGACAGTTATTTGATTGGACAAGGCCTCATCTGAAAGTTACAGGATGGTAGATCTCGCGGACTGAACTTGGGCGTCCCTGCATTAGACAAATGAATGGATTTCGGTGTGTGAAGAAAAGCCATTAGCAACTTAGCCATGAGTAGCAGTGGGACGTTGTGCAAGCATCATCACCTTTACAGTGCTTGGCAATCAATGTTTTCCACTTCAGCAGGCATTTTTCCACTTTTCGCAACACTGAACCAGTTAAAAAGATAGTAAGTAAAGATATAGTATAAATGCAGCAGTGTTTGAGGTGTCAGGCTTGAAAAGGGAACATGTTCAGTTAAGGTTCTCCTTTGTTTCGGACCTACCTGACCGGTTATGCTATCATCCTTGGCCCAGTGCCCTTCACAAGACACATGGTATTCAACATTTCAAAATACACTTGTCCAAAGTCTCTTGTGATCAGGCAGAGGCTTCCCTCAGGAGAAAGTGCTCCTTTTTTTTTTATATATAAATAGTTATAACCTGTTTAGGGTTATGATGGGTGCAAAGCTAATCTAGATGTGCACCCGGTAAGATTTTATTAAGTGAAAATGAGAATGGCATGTCCAGTTTAAGTATTTGGTTTTCTGTCTATTCTAGCTTATATTAAATTTAGGTCATTTGTTGGTTTGGGGGCTTATTGACTCATCATTCTTATTTGACTATGTGATAAAACCAAATATTCTCAGTGGATGACTAAAGATCCATGTTGTAGTAACTGATGCTGAATAATGTTTGTCTTTTCTTGTTGAAACAAGCGAAACCTTCCTTGGAAAAAGTCCTAGTCACATGATGCTGCTTCTCACTAACACAACTTGTAACACTCCTAAACTGTTGAATTTGCAACTGGATTTCTTTATCCTGGTTCTTGAAGATGTTTTACTTCTCATCCAAATGGTTTGTTTACTTCTGCACTGCCTTAACTGAAGAAGCATTTTCAGATGAAAGGTTAGCCTTATTCAAGAATCAAGATTAAGAAGTCCACTTGCCTTTTTCTTGAGATCTTATTTAATCAAAGTATAATGATGCTCCAAAAGTTGCATTTATCATGCAGCATTAATGCTGCAATCACAAATGTGCTGTCTCTCGTTACAAGGGCTTTTATGCACCCCCATACCATCAAATATGCAGACTTTCAAGTCATTTTTGATAAGAAGCCAAAGGTTGTCTCCCCTTCTTAGCCCAGAGTAAGTGGGGAATTCCTTCGTTTTAATAAGGGAAACCAGTCGGTAAAGGGATTTTGCTCTCAGCCTCCCATGTAAAATTTATGCCAAGGTGCTTGTGAGTTGAGTTTGTAAGTTGAACCTGAGAGTTAGAAGGAACCTTTCATCTGGGTTTTATACAGACTTTTTACCCTGACAAGGATACTGGAGGGATTATGTCCGACCAAACATGTATTTTGTGGAATTACAAAAGGCTTTTGAGCATATTTGTCATGCTTCAGGAGAATGGAATATACTGGGTTTACTGCTAACCAGTTGCTGTACAGCTACGTCGGGGCTTGGTTCTCAGAACAGTCTGTTTTTTAGACTTGTTTCAAGTTGATGTTGGACCCTTTCTAACTGATTCTAATCCCATCCAACTTTATTTATAAAGCACTTGAAAAAAGTCACAGTGGATCAAAGTGCAGTAGAGACGAATAAATATTCATTCATTCATTTTCCTAACCGCTTAATCCAATTCAGGGTTGCGGGGAAGCTGGAGCCTATCCCAGTAGTCTTTGGGTGAAAGGCAGGGTACACCCTGGACAGCTCGCCAGTCCATCGCAGACAAATAGAAATGTTAAATAAAAATAATAAAACACTAATGTTTGAATTGATCTAAACAAATTGAAATACATAAAATCACAAAGTCAACATCTCAAAGTGTAAAAGAGAATAGGTGGGTTATAAAGAGATTTAAGGACAAACAATGAGGAGGCCTGTTTGTTGTACAGAAGTAAGATGTGATTCTTTTCATGAATTTTATGGAAAAATTTTCAAGATGCAGCCAAGAAACCTTTTAAGTCTGCTTGTATCTTTGCTCCAGCACATGATGTGGGCCTCCCAGCCTCATTGAGCAGAGACCTGCAGTCGGCACTGTGGTGGTTTGCTGACAAGTATGAAGACGCCAGAATGACAGTCAGCACATTCAAGTCAGAAATTCTTGTTTGGGAGTGAGTCACTCCTTTAAGTGGAGGAGTTTAAGTATCTTGGGGCCTTGTTTGCGAATCAGAGTAGGACAGAATGTGATACTCCTGCAGCTTCTACTGTGATGGGGACACTGATCAGGTCAGTCATGGTGAAAAACAGCTGAGCAAAAATACAAAACTGTGATTTTACCTGTTTTATTGCTCCAACCCTGAATAATGCTTACAAGAATAAGAATAAATGGCTATCATCAGGGTCCTCCCAGGATGGCTGGCCTCACACAAATTCCTGGTTTTCATGAAGCAGCACACTGTCAGTATGGTACAGTCCACTATTTTGTGTATTTCCAATATAAAAAGGGCCCATACATCCCAATAGAACTGTACCATTTCTAGGCCCCAGTTGTAGGTTCACAGGAAAATAGTTCGGTTAGAGTGGAACTATTGGTGTCTGTTGATTGGGGAACAGAAAAATGCCACTTCCCGTGACAAAAGCGAGTCCAAGAGTTAAATAGAGCACAGTAGTTCAGCTGTTTCGCTTCATTGTTCACTCCACATTGAAAAGATTATAAAAGGACTAACAACATTTTTGTTGTTAGTTCTGTCATGTTGCTTTGTTGCACTCATGTAATGCCATGCTAGGTATTTTGACTAAAGCCCTACTTAGTGGGAGTTGAACTGGCTATAAAAACATTCACCTGACCATTACCAACCATATGCCCTGGCCCGAACCGCACCACTCAGTGGAAATGGGCTGCTGAAGGTCTCAGAGTAAAGTTGTAGCTCGTTTCCATAGAAAGAAGTTAAGGTGATTCAAGGATCTGCTTTGGCTGGCTTCAAAGTGCCTCCCAGAGGATATGTTTCAGACACGTTGCACAAAAAAAAAAATGCCTCTGAACAAATCCACCTCCTGGAGAGATCATATCTCCGTGTTGACTTGGGGGCACTTTGATGTCCCAAAGGAGAGCTGGAGGATGTAGCTGAAGATATGATGCTCTCCGTTCAGGTTGGTGCCCCTCCTGTGCCAGTCCCAGATAAACAAAAGAAAATGAATACACTGGTTAAACTTTAAAAAGAAAAAGGTCTATTTTAGAATTGTTCCTTTATTTTACTGCACAAAAATGGCTTCCAAGGAAGGGTCCGTTTGCCGGCACAGTTTCACAGAGTGATGAAATTTTCCTGAAAGCTCCTCTGTGATGCCCACTTTACACTGAATAACATTGCTGACCTGTTTCCAGCTAACCTAGTTTGCTGTGACATGGCTTTATCGTGAGAATCATTAGTAGACTTCTGTTGACCCTGTTGAGCTGCTATCAGGTTCAAAATCTAAATTCATTATCATTTGCAATATTTTCAAATCTGAGTTGTAAATAATTAACTAATCACTCAATTCTATTCTTATGGGAAAATTTATTTTAAACCCAAGATTTAATTCAGTTAAAGACTATAGTTAATGATTCTTTATGTTCTATTTTCAATGAATCTTTATTTGTATAGCACAAATAAAAAAAGTAATTTCAAGGCGTAAAACAGAAACAGTTATATTCAATGTATAATCCACTATAGTCCAGTTCATAATACCACATGATCACGTAAGCCAGTTGATGTAAAATTAATTGCTTAGTTCAGGAAACACATAGATTGCATCAAATTTTTTCTTTGATTCAACCCCCTATCAGAAGTAAGCATGGGATATCGCACAAAATCTTCACAGGAAATAAAGGAACAAATGTATGAAAAAAAAAAATCAAGATTTTAGTTATTTATTTTGTTAAAAGTAAACTGAGAAAAACAAAATAGTCAAACAAAAAAATATAATGTCCAAAAAGATTCTGAAAACAATGCAAAATATAAAAGGGCAAAATCGTTAAACCTCATAGTACCAACATTTCTCATTTAAACAGCCTAAAATCAAAGATAAGCATATTTCCTTACGGATGCTAAATTTACTGCCAGCTCCTGCTCCAGTCAATAGTCAGTCGGGTTTGCACATGATCACAAAAGAGCTTTATTTGTCTTTTTTTTAATTTATTATTATTTTGCTTTTGGGAGTCAGTTCCTCTCCATATCACTCAGGTCCAGGTGAAATCATTGAGAGCCAAACAACTGTGGACACAAGAGGAAGCTGAAAGCAAAGAGGCCACTGCTGGCAGAGATGCTGCCAGTGGTTTGGCACAAGAACTCAGGAAGCGGTTCCTCCTAACTGAGCTGTGCTTCCTGTGTGATAACTGACCCAAACATGTTGTGCCTCTATCTCCCACATGCACAAAAGCAAAGAAATGAACTCTCCCTTACTTTGGCATGGCGTATAAAAAAAAAAGAATGAGAGAGAAAGGAAGAAGAAAAAAAACAAAACAGGAATTGTAAGCCTGTCGAGGTAACTGAGGATTAATGGGTTTTAAATGTAGGAGCTGTGGGAGAGATTACAACTAATTCCCTGGAAGCGATTTGTCCACAGTGCAAGATCTATTGCATACAAAATCTAAATACTGGCATAATCTTAAGAATAAAGGGAGCTGGAGGTAAGTGCAGGTGTGGCAACAATGTTTACAGCTTAAACGTGACACTTGTGAGGAGGCGGCGACTTCCCACATCCATAAGATGAGGAATTATCACACATTGAAGAAACAGGAGCTAGATGGGCAGTAGGCTCAGGCAGGGAAGTATGATAAAGGAGGCAATGTAATTTGATGGAATTAACGTGTACTGTGTTGGCCAAAGAACAACAGAAGAGGGACAGAAAAACAACATAAAGGGAAGGAATAGGAGGGAGAAATGAAGAGGAGTTTGTTCTCCTGCTCTCATGTTGTGAGGAGTCCACATAATGTGACCCTGGAACTACGAACACGGTGAGAAGACTTTATGTTTCAAGTTCAACACCAGCTGCCTCCCCTCTGCTCATAACAACCCTCCCACCCACACACACACACACAAGGCCAGACATATACTGCAGTGCAAACACTTCCTTCCTGTTGCTGGTTTAGCCCAGTTTAGAAGACAGATAAGCACTAACGAATGATGTGCTAAAGAGTCACAGTGACTAAGATGCTGTTATCATCTTCTTTACTCAGGAAGGAGTGACCCTATTTGTTTATGTAAACTATTTCTGCAGATTTCGTAACTATTAACCTGGTGTTTTTCACGATATGCAGGTGTGGTCTCACAGTGCTTTGCCTGTAACGTTCCTCTAACTCCATGACCCGTATGCTATTTTTTTTTATCTTGTCTCTGTCTCTGTTCTTCTTTGGCAGCTTCAGTCCGACCACAGGACATTTCAGCAGCCCCCACTTCCTCATCAAGAACTGAAGCAAAGCGAGCGAACACGAGTTTCCTGTGACGCCACTGTGTCTCTGGTCAATTAGTACGCTTGCATCCCTCTTCCACTGCCTGAGCTTCTCAGTCATCTGCTGTTCATCGAGAAATTCTCTGCCGGAAAGAGGCTCTGCTAACGGTTGACAGCACCTCAGGCCGGTTCAGTTGCTGTAAGCAGTTTGCGTGGTGAAGCTGTGATGGTGTTTCCATGAGGTTATATTCTGTGGGTGATCCAGACAAACAGCCATGTTACAGCAGTCAGAGCTCATCTTTGAATACGCCAGTGACCATTTCAACTCGGCGCAGGTGAGTCATTGTTGTGCCACGATGCATGTTGAAGCCGAGGTGGGGCAGTCTTGCAGATTGTAACATGTTTTCATTCTACATCTTGACATTTTGTGTTGAAGCTGATGGGTCACCCAGACTACCCTGAAGTGATTGTGGAGCAGGTTCCACATCCACACCTGCTGACATATGCAGGTCTATCGTGTGAACATTCGCCGATTGAGGATCATCAGCAGCTGCTCAAAGGTCAACACACACACATACACGCACACACACATCTTGTTTATTCCTTCTTTTACCCTAAGCATCACAATTTAATGCCTAATTCTTACATTCACCCTAAACTTAACATCATAATTTGACAATAAAACCAACCCTCAAAATCAATTTGCTCTTGTGAGGACAAAATTACAGTCCCCACTTTATAAGATGAACCCATAAGTCGGTGTGTAGTCAGCTTTTGGTCTCATCAATGAAGTAAAACAGGTGCACCCACACACACACACACACACACACACACACACACACACACACACACACACACACACACACACACACACACACACCACCTTCAGTACACAGACAAACACACTTGTAACACTAAACAATAGAAACACCTCTGGTCTCTTTCACTCTACTATATAGGCTATTTTATCAGCGTTTTTCTTATTTTGTAAAAATTTACAACATAAATAAATTAAAAATTATTTTGAAAAGATAAAAAAAAAAAAAAAAGGAAATCTCCTGCGCATGCGTAGTCGCACCCCTCGCACATGGACAACCCTCTGCAAAAAAGAAAAAAAAAATCAGGAAGTGAAACAAAACATTCCTGTCGTGCTCCAGTGAAAGACACTTAATGAATCATATAAGGATGCAGACGTGCTCTAACGGACCTACAGCACACGTGCTATAAGCCTCTGGAAAGTAAAAAGTAAGTCTTACCGCAGCGTCGGTTGTTAAGGGTCGTTGTGGTTGTCAGGGAGCAGCAGAAGTTGAGCATGGCGAGGCTCGGTTCACGTCGCTGTCGGTAACAGCTGTTGGAAGAAGCCTTACAGTCACTTACAGTTCACTTTCAGACAAAAGTCATTCAGACATAAACCCGCTTTCTGTTTTATAGTAAACTTGTTTTGTTTTTTTTAAAAGGCGGCGTGTTGCTGGTATGGTTTAGACAATGTTTGTGTGAAAGATGGATAGCAGTTAGCTGGTTGTTTTGTTTTAGCTCACCTCCACACAGCCTTCAAACCACCTCATGCACCCAAAACAATAGACGCTTTTTTTTTAGATTATATTTTAGGTTTGTAGAGGGAAAAAATGTTGGGTTTGACTTTAAATTAGAAATAATGTCATCTGTCAAACGGTGTGGTCAATATTATGCATCCAGAAAAAAATATAGTTTGCTCATTTAGTGCTGATTCATAACTAAAGGATCTTTTGACCTTTTTTTTTTTTTTTTTTTTTTGCCTTTCATAAAGAGACATACTAATAGCTAATAACAAAGTATACTAATAGCTGAACAAGTGAAAACGTCTCCATCTTCAGTACTTCTATCAACAAATAGGCCTCTTAATCTCAGACTCCTTAGATTTTTTTTCAAACATACATTACATAATATAGATATATAAAGGAAAATAGGGGGGGGGGGGGGGGGGGACACAGTAGCCAGACCATCATTCTGCTGCTATAAAGCTTAAGAAGACAAGTAAAAAGATCAGTAAAACAAAAAGGGAAGAAAAATTTACAATGGATTATTTTTATTTATTTGAAAAAAATATATATCTTTAACAAAAAATCAATTTTAAAATTGTGCAGGAAAAAAATTCCCGTTTTTTTATTTTTCGTTTCGATATTCCCACCCCTAGTCTGTGTACAGTTTTGCTGATATGTATTCATACCCTTTCATTAAAGAAAAGGCTGAATTTACAACAGTCACTCAAATAACTGGAGAATTAAAAAAGGAACAATAACTTAAAATTTGAAGAAAAAAAAAATTATATAATTTAGTAATGGACACTGTTTTTTTCATTTAATTGAGTTAAAGAAAGTTAAAAAAAAACCAAAGTGGTCCCGGACAAATTAGAGCACGTTTCTGTTGAACAGTGGGACAAAATACCTGTCAACAGGTGCAGAAGTCTGACTGAGAGGAACAGAAAACACCTGACTGTAGCAGAAACATTAAAGGATTGTTCAACAAAATATTAGTTTATAGGTGATGTAATATGTAATAAATTATCTTATTTGTTTGCTTTTTAAAAAAGAAATATTTCTTTTGAACCAGAATTAGAAAATAATGTAATGATTGTCATAAAATTTGTATTTATTATTACTTTAGTCAATTTCAGCTTATTTTACAGGCAGCTATTTTTTTCTTACTTTAATGAAAGGGTATGAATAAATATGAGCACAACTGTATGTCTGTATACTGAAACATATATAGTTTAAAATGTAGATTTTCTTTAGACTAAAGCAAGTCTTTTTGCATTTATAATTGGTATGTGGACCTTTTATTCTTCAACAACCTTAACTCTCTTACACAAGCTTTCACTTTTTTATATAGTCCTCAGCAATAGTTATTTGTCAAGACGATCCCACCTTGCTTCTGTCATGTTGAGGTTCAGCCTTTTATGGGGATTAAACCCACCTGTTGCCACCGATAACCAGTTAAGTTCTCGTGTCATTTACCATATCTCTCCTTTTCTCATTGTTTTCCTTTTATAAGAATGGATTTTAATCGTGAATAATCTCATGTATTAGACCTTTGCAAGAACCCACCCCCACCCCCCGCACCTCTCTCTCTCTCTCTCTCTTTATAAGTTTTATACTTAAACCCTCCACTTGTATAGTTTTGGTACTTTTTTTAAGTTTACACTGCACACTGTGCTGAGAAATACCAAGTTTTAAACTTATGCTGCTTTTATCTTGGTTGTGCAAAAATACTGTTTTGCAAATCTGTGTGCATGTGTTCTGTTTGACTTTTTTTGTAGATGCAACTAGAAAAATGGACCAAATGATGTGTTTATGATGAGCTGCTTATAATACAGTGTGTGATTACATTTTGACATTGGTTTTTTGCTTAATTGTCTGTCTGTTAGGCATTAGGCATACTGTTTTGAATGCCCAATGCCTCAGTGATACATAAGTTAGTTTTGAGAAGTTCAGCAAAAACATTCCTCTGAAAATGGTCAAGAACAAGGACTAAAGTGAAAAAAAAAAAAACAGATGACGCCATTGAAAAAGAAACCAAGGCCCTTCAGAAAACCTTTAAAACTTTTGTTCAAGACCACATTTAAAGATGGCAAGAAGTTTTGGGTCCTTGAAAGCAAAACAGAAAGAAATGAAGGGTCACTCCAGGCTTTTTATTAGTCCTGTAGATCAGCTGTAATATTCTATTAACAGCCTGTGAAGTTGTGAACGTGTGATAAAAGATTGAAAGTTATCAGGAAAGTGAGTACGGTGGACCTGAACTGAATAATTAAAATCCAAGCGCAAAATTCAAGCACTGCAAATGAACTCCCTCGTGAGACCTTTGTTGTTGAGCAGCAGTCTCAGTCTGCGGTCCAAAGACGTGAGGTTGTTTTCATAATTTAGCTGTATTGATCCCTCAAAGTCAAGCTCTCTCGGGTTTCTTTCACATAACACAACTCCCTCTAAGTGCCGTCCTCCTCCACTCCTAAAATGTTGTGAACACGTTCCTCCTTCCTCTCTGGTCTGTAGTGGAGCTATGTGACAGTGGAGAAGAAGAGACCATGGAGACACTTGTTGCTGCTGACTCATTTAACATGGACTGTGCTGACACCCTCTCCCTGGAACAACACTATTGTAAGCCCACGCACATGACAGCATCAACACTACTCACACATACCCTCAAGTAAAGATTCTCTTAATCCCCTTCAACCCTTCCAGCTATCTGATGCATTGTTTGTCTCTGAGATGTTATTTTTAGACACGATGGTCACACTGCTGTTCTCTTTCATTAAATCTGTTTATGTCCCCTTGCAGCCTTCTTACCATCACTGGGTGATGTCATAACTACTCCCGTTACCCAGGTTACCGTGTCAGCTGAGGGGGTTGTGGGAGCTATTGACCAGCCACAGTGGCACTCGTTGCATACGGAGAAACCTGTGGCACAGCTGCAGTCCAGGAAGAAAGGTTTGTAGCTTTGATTTACTCTCAGGCACACATGAGAATATACGGCTTTTAAATTGCATTAAATAATTTAAACTGTTGTTTATGCAGGTAAGAGACCTCGGCATCGAAGGGCAGAGTCTCCCACGCCGAACATTACAGTAAAGAAGGACAAATACAACAAAGGTGAGGCCAAACATAACCAAGGCTGTGCTTCATGTTGTGCAGCACGCATACAGTCGATGCCATATGATTACTGCGAGAACTCTGATTTGATCTGATGCAGCTGAAATCTGTTTAGTGACGACAGTATCGGTTAGAAAAGGTGCTTCTGGATAAATAACTTCCTGTTGCTGCACTTGCACATGTTTAAGGCTGTGAAGATATGCTTTTGTCCCGATTTGATTTCAATTTTTTTGGTGCCGATTCAATTTAAATTGCGATTCTGACAATTCTCCAATATTGCTGATTTTTTTTGTAGATTACACACAAAAATGTACAAAACTTTTTTTTGCGCGTCATTTTTCTTGATTTAATTGAGGAAAAACCAACACAGTAGCCAGACCATCATTCTCCTGCTATAAAGCCCAAGAAGACAAGTAAAAAAAGAAAATCAATAAAATGACAACAATTTTATATTGAACTATTTTTATTTATTCAAAAGAAAAATCCATTTTTAACCCAAAAAAATCTATTTTAAAATTGTCAAGCAAAATATCCAGATATTCGATTTTCCCACCCGTAGCACATATATTGTTAGTTAAGCATTTGGTAGAATCTGTTCAATGAATGTTTGGTCTTAGTGGAACTGGCATTTACATAAAGTCAGAGGAAGGACTTAAATTTACAGCTTTTTTATATGCTAATTGGCCTATTTTAAACAGTCCCTCTAAGAGCTCACAATGTTTCTATCTCAACTATCAACACATATTCAGCTGATCCTTGTTAATCTGTACATCCTTGCAGTTTTGACCAGTGAGAACTTTTAACAAATTAAAGCGATGCTCCACATTGCCTGATATTACTACATCATGAGTAGAGATGTTAGATGTTCGATATTGGCTTTTTTTTTTTACCAGTATGCGTTATACCGATTTTCTCCAGCTCCAAATTTCTGATACTGATATCAACCGATACCATTATTTTTTGCGCGAGTTGTGCCAAACAAACAAAACAAATATTTAGAAAAAGTATTCATAACATCTCTTATAGTTGGTCAGTTTTACTTAGTTAGCTAAAGAGTTTTATATATAATGTGTGCGTGTTATGTAAAAGTTACCCATAATTTCCAATATTGTCTTTTAATATTGATATAAACTGATAATATCAGATATCTCTAATTATGAACTTTACTTTTGTGTTTCTGTTTGTTTTTAATAAACATGTGGATGTGTACAAGGTAAATGTGTAATTTTGCGGTGTGAAATCAATAGGAAGGTGTGTGACGCTTTCTCCATGATCTGCATGAAAGTGGAGTTAAACTGTTTGTACCATGTGCAACATGGTGTGGAAGACAAATGAAAGATTTCAAATGACGGACGTCTTTACCACCTCAAAACACCAACAGAAAATGTGTGAACAAAGAGGAAAAACTATAATAGAATCTTATAATGGCCCAATTACCATGAAACAGTCAAAATAGTTCTGTATTTCCTTTTTTTGTGCTTGCTATGTGAGCATTGAGTTGAACACTTAACTCTCCCAGTGGGTTTATTTCAGTATAGTGTGTTGGAACATCAGAATTACAATTCAAAGGAAATAACAGTATAATAAATACAATAGTAAAAAATAAGTTTAAGGTTTGTTTTTTCTGTTTTCAAGAAAACAAAAACAAAAAAAAAAACAAAAAAAAACTTCTAAAAAAAAAAACTGCTGTGAAATTCTGGAGGACTTGTTTACATTTTTCATTGGATTAATAAACATGATTAAATCAATGTAATTTAAAAAATTCAAGCCTGTGTAAAAATTTGCAACCTTTTATGCGAAGGTTTTAAATCCAGCCGCTAAGTGCAGCGTTTTTTTCCGGGGAACTTTGTATGTGAATTCCACCATGATACATTCATAATTTATTACATTTTTGTGATCAAAAATCAAAAATGTAAATTATGTTAGCAGACTTCCTTATTGAAGCTCAGTGTAAACAGTGGTGACTTCCTGTCAGTCTCTCGACCTATAAGATTTCAGATTTATTTGGCGTGACATCCAATCCAAGCAGCCAAAGATCAGCGTGAGTTAATCAGTTTTTAAAAAAGGTAATGCAAAAACAGGATCACCACCTCAACTAAATCAGTTCTTCCTTTTCACATTTCTAACAGCTCCTAAAGATTTTGTGAAAATTCGTCCAAAACTTTTTGAGTCACCCTTCAACACAAACAAACAAACAAACAGGTACAAACATAACCTTCTTGTCGGGGGTAAATATACGGAACAATGTGGTGTAGCCCAATCACTATGGAACATCACGTAGTGCCATTTCTGAGGGCTTTGTGTTGTTGGGTTTTTGCAGGAATACTTAAAATCCTTCATTCTGCAGGATATGAGTGTGACACACACTGAGACCACAGCAAGGCTATAATATGCTTCATAAAACAGTAATGGGAAATCTGTTCATTGTAGTCTTTCATTGTGCTGCAGTGAAGTTTTTATACACATAAAATGAATATTCAGGTATTAAACACAAAATGCATACAGAAGTGGAAATAAAATGTTGCTCTGAGACACTCCTGCAGTTTTGTTGCTGCTTTGAGTTACTTACAGAACAATTCAGTCATATTTCCTTTTGCAGAGGTTACACATATTTGACTCATTCCCAGATTACGTTCCTCGTGTCATGCGTCAAGCCAATTCCAAAGCCTTTCTTTACATCCTCATCACATCAGAAGAGTGTTTTTATTTTATTTTATATCTTTTTTATCTGCAGCCATGCTGTTTTGAACCAACATGTTCAGGATCTTTACTAGAAACTAGGGCACGTGTCACAAAGAGCCATTCTTTGCTGCAAAGCACTATTAAAACTGGCTGGATGTTGCAGTGTGGTTTAAGGTGTATGCATATTAAAAGCTTAACTCAGTTTTGGGTTATGTTCTACCTGCATGGTGAACATTAAATCAACTTTGTTGTCTCGGTTGAAAATTTGACGTCTTTTGCCACAGTCAGTGACGGTTTGTGACCCAGTGCCATTTGCAGCTGTGTATACTCACAACATCACACCACATCATGTGTTTTACATTATTAGTTAATCCATTTCCAAGCTTTTGTTGAGATCGTTTGGGTTTATGTTCAACATTACTTTAAATTAACAACAAAAACAAATTGCTTTGCGGCCAGTCTTTCTTTATGTCAAAGAATAAACTGACCTTTTTTTCACCACGTTTAACCTTCTATATTTATTTAAGTGTGGTAAACTTGGATAATGGAGTCATGTCCATGTTAATTAATGTTGTTTGTATGATTTTTCTTAAAAATGGAAAGGATCCTTCAATCATCCACCATTCAGGATGGATGCATGACACCTGAAAAAAAAATCACAATCATGTTTATCCTACCAAAACTAATAATAAAAAATAAAAAAAAATTAAAGGACACGTTAGTCTGACTGAAATCATAAAAAATCAAAATGATAGAAATAATATGTTAAAATTAACTCCTGCTAGTACTGGGTTAAACCCCCTTTTCTTTTCAGACCTGAATAATTCTTAGTGCACAGATCCAACGAGATGTTGGAATAATTCATTCACTCAGTCATCAGTCAGTCATTCATTCCTCTGAGATTTTGCTCCACATTGACATGACAGCATCACACAGTTGTTGCAGATTTGACAACTGTGCAACCATGACGAGAATCTCCTGTTCCACCACATCCCAAAGCTGCTCTGTTGGATGTAGATCTGGAGACTGTGGAGGCTGTCGGAGTACCTTGAATTCATTGTCATGGTGGAGATGATGTGAGCTTTGTGTCATGGTGCATCATCCTGCTGGAAGTTTCCATCAGAAGATGCTACACTGTGCTCATAAAGGGATGGACATGGTCAGCAGCGATACTCAGGTAGGCTGTGATAGTTAAACCATGCCACATTAGTACAAATGGGCCTAAAATGTGCCAAGATAATTTCCCCGACACCATTACACCACCAGCACCACCCTAAACTGTTGATCCAAGAAAGCATGGATCCATATTTTTATGTTTTTTTTTTCCACCAAATTCTGACCCTACTATCTGAGTATAGCTGCTGAAATGGAGAGTCATGATCAGGCAACATTTTTCCCATTTTTTGGTGAGTCTTTTGGTGAGATTTGTAGTCTCAGTTTCTTTTTTTTAGCAGACAGGAGTATCACTCGCTGTGGTCTTCTACTGCTACTTCTAAGAAATGTTGTGCATTCAGAGATGGCATT